>NC_061087.1:73937936-73962936 GCF_015104395.2 Macrobrachium nipponense | reverse complement strand
GCTGTCTGTCCCTTTTATCCAGATATTACTAAGGTGAGTGTCCCTTTTATCCAGATTTTACTATGCTATCTGTCCTTTTTACCCAGGTATTAATGCGGTGACTGAAATGCATTTTCAATATATTTCTATGGTCTCGATTACATGAAATGAGATTTGATGAACCCATATTAGTTCATTTACTACACAAGTTACAAAGGGAAGGGGACTGAGGGAAGGAGGCAACGGTAACGGTTTGAAACCTACCTATGGTATAAGTTGGGTCAAATGATGGCCAAAATAGTTGCGAAGGGGAACGTTGGGCTTATGATTTTTTGGAAGCCCGTGAAGAATGTTCCCCTTTGCCCTGTCTTGCCCTCGTACAAAACTCCTAATTATAAATTAGCTAAATACCTTGTCCCATTGTTGAAACCTCTCACTAGGAACAAAAGGGATACTCACCTTAGTAATACCTGGATAAAAGGGACAGACAGCGCGGTAATACCTAATTAAAGGGGTCAGGCAGCATAGTAATAACTGGATAAAAGGGACAGTCACCACAGTAGTACCTGGATAAAATGGACAGACAGCAAAGTAATACCTGGTTAAAGGGGACAGACAGCATAGCAATGCCTGGATAAAAGGAGTCACCACAGTAATACCTACTTAAGAGGGACAGTCACCACATGATTACCTGGATAAAAGGGACAGACAGAACAGTAATACCTGGATAAAAGGGACAGTTACTACAGTAATTTCTGGAAGAATGGGACATTCATCACAGTCATGAATAAAAAGGACAGACAGCAGCGTAATATCAAACACTAACAAATTTAAAGATTTAATATTACCCCAAGACCCTGACTTATTTATGGCCAGTCTTGAATGTTTGAGTCCCTATTCACTAACGTGCCTGTTGGGGAAACTATTAATATTATATTACATAAGTTATTTCCTGAGCCCGGCTGAATTTTTTATTTTAATTATGTTTCTTTTAAAACTTTCTTTGGTTAGAATTGGCCATACTGGACACGGCTTTTGCTTTCAACGAGAAATTGTATAAGCAAGTGGAAGGGATGGCCATGGGTTCCCTTCTTGGCTCACCATTCGCTAATATCTTCATGTGCTCCCTGGAGGAATCCACGCTTGATAACAGTCCTTTATCCTTCCGCCTTTTATTCTATGGTCGGTACGAGGACGACACTTTCGCCCTTTTCAAGTGCGAGTTCCACTCTGATTCTTTCCTTAAATTTGCTAACTCATGCCACCCTAACATCACGTTTATTATAGAAAAGGTTCAGGAATACTGTTTACCTTTTATAGACGTTTTGGTGTCTAAGGATAGTAACCGTTTTAACACCACTATTTTTAGAAATAAAATATGTACAGGTCTGGGCTCCAGTTTTCAGTGTTTGTTTTCATAGTTTAAGTTAAATTCTGTTTATACCCTTCTACATCGGGCACTATTACTCACTTCAGACTAGCAACTTTTTCACAATGATATTACCGTCATCTACTAATATTTCAATAACTGTTTCCCTACCAAGATCATTAGCAAGTGCATACAGAAATTACTCGGAAAAAAGTTCTCTAACAGCCCTATGTATTTGAATGTTCCAAAGAAAAAAAAATGCACCTTTTCCTCATATAAAAACCGACAACTTCCATACAGGCTTTACTAAAATAATCAGTGGACATTTTAATCCCCTTGATGTAAATTAGATTCCAAACAATCCGCTGACAACTGGCTCCCTTTTGAGAGTAAAAGACCGACTCTGCCCTTTGATGACGTCTAATGTGGTTTCTAAGAATACTTGTCCCAGATGTGATAAGGGAAATTATGTGGGATCCAAGAAGAGTCGATTTTCATAGGAGGGTGAGTCACAGAGCGGAATCTCGTTTGTCCAACCCAGAAGCATCTAATGTAAGAAATAATTGAATACAAAGATTTCACTATAACTGGGCAGGTCAATAATAAAGACTTGTTTATTTTAGAGACGATAAAAAAACTTGTTCCTTTTTTTTAAATACTTAGTAGTTCTTAGCTGTTCAATTTTTTTTATCTTGACTTTGTTGTTGTTCGTAACGCTTCTTATTACTACACCCACTATGCCATTTACTTCCATCTTGTACAACCTCTCATGATTCATAGATTTTAGGGACCTTCGTTTCTAATACTTTAACCATCCTCAAACACGAGACTTGAAACGCTTTCTCTAGGATAACTCCACATGGCCAAACAATACAGATTTTTACCACTTATTCTATCTAAAAACATTCACTTTTTTCATTATTTTTGTACTACATATATAATGCCAGAAGTTGTTTAGCTTAGCTGCTTCAGACTTTTTTTAGTTTTCTGTAAAAGAAAGCTATCAAGAAGGCTTTGTTTGTCCGTCTGCACTTTTTCTGTCCGCCATTTGATCTTTAAAACTACTGAGGCTAGAAGGCGCAAATTGGTATGTTGATCATCCACCCTCCAATCGTCAAACATACCAAATTGCAGCCCTCTAACCTCAGTGGTTTTTTTAATTTGATGTAAGGTTAAATTTAGCCATGATCGTGCGTCCGGTGACGATATATGACAGTACAACACTTGGACGTGGCAGAAAGTTTCGTGGGCCGCGGCTACTACATCTTTATACGCTGTACAGACAACTTAATTTATTAATTTGGCATATTTTTTACTTGTTTTCGTTTACATTTAAATTATGCATATCACTTCACTACCTGAGGGGTGGGGGCGCGTTGAGGGGCAGCCGTTAGTGCTATCAGTGTACCTCACTGTAGGCATTACTTAAGGTTCTCTGCAGCGTCACTTCGGCCCTTAGCTACAATTCCTGTCATTCCTTTTAATGTACCTCCATTCATATCCTATTTCTTCCATATTGCTATCCACCCTCCCAGCTCTCGTAACAATTGTTTCATAGCGCACCTGCGATAGTTTCCTGTTACACCTTGCAACCTTTCTACTCTCCATTTACTTTACAGCGCTGAATGACGTCATAGGTCTCAGCGCTCAGCCTGCACGCTAAATTCTATATTCCATTAACAGCCGTCAGCTTACTTCAGCATTTGAAGTTCCAACACATATTCTAGCTAACACTTTTCCTCACTAGTTTCTGTGTCACGAGTCTACTTATGAATTTTCTTCATTGGTAAAAATTCACTTCCAAGTATCAGATTTCTTTTACATCTTAGACTGTATTTCAGTTACTCCAGGAACGCCACAACTACCATTACTTCCATCTTTTTTTCCGTAATACACCTTCATTTAAGTCACTGAGCACTGAGACCTTGTCATCCCTCTTAAGCTTTTCAGGCGCAGATTCATACTCGCCTATTAGAGAGAGAGAGAGGAGAGAGAGAGAGAGAGAGAGAGAGAGAGAGAAAGCTTATTAATAAAGCCCAAATTCATGTTTTTTCTCAGCAGGCGCAGCTGCAAATCTATGTGGATAAATGGAATTCTCATTAAAAAGCACTCCTAATAAAATTAGTGTTCGGTCTCATTAGAGAATTCCGAAAATATCTTTCAAGCAAAGGAACGATGCTTTAAGGCAAAAGTCTTTTTTTTTATGAATTATTGTTGCTTCGCGTTTCCAGTTCTTTTCTTACTATTTTCCAAGAAGATTTCTAATGCACGTTCTTTCCTGAAGCACAAAGGACAGTAATATGAAAAAATTATAATTTATTTAGAAATAGTAAATATGAGAGGTTGCTGGTGGTCACATTAATAAGACTTAAAGAATTCTCTTTTATCTTGGTCCGAATGAAATGGAATTTTTTTTACAAAGTAATAAAATGAAGTATAAAAGCGGAATCTTTTGAAAAATGCTGCTTAAATTTGTAAGATTCTTAAAATATTAATGAATTCACTAAAAACCATACGAAATGTGACAAACATGTTAAAACGGCAGATATTGAAAAAAAGTGCGGATAAAAAGGGCTTCAAAGTTGTTAAGGTTAGAAAACAGACAAAAATATGAAACATAATTAGTGTGTGACACAAATAAGAGTAGCATATATCATCAAGGCACTTTTTAATATAGCTCATATATTATGAACCTTGCCTACTTAAAATTACACAAACACACACACATTATATATATATATATATATATATATATATATATCATATATATATATATATATATATATATATATATATATATATATATATATATATATATATGCTTAAAAAATCACAGTAGATGCAGTGACTTTATTAAATAAGCGAATACTACAAGAAAATAATAGTCAGAAATCCAAGCGCTTTCGTCTTTACTAAGACATTGTCAAGAAACGAATGAAATATAGTTGGAAAGAAAGTTATCAGGTAAACAACAAGATCAAGAATACCAGATGGTTAATTGTCAAAAAGTTAGAAATTAAAGAGATAATCCAGGATTATCGGATATCACACGGTCACAAACCTAAACATAGATTTAACCCTAACAGAAACTTCAAAGTATCCATATAGCCCAAAGCATGTAAAAACTGTATATATTAATTTTGTTGCTTATATTTATCTACAATGTTTTTCATTATGAAGGCATCAAGTTTAAGTAAACTACAACTTAAATTTAGAACATTTCCATTATCTGACTTGATGAAACAAGATTCATTGATATTCCTTTTAACTGTGTCATTACATGGGATTAAGGCTCTTGCTTGACCTCCAGTTAATAAGATGATCTAAATCTCTCATATGTACGAATTATGCATTCGATATTTGCCCAGTTATCACAGAATATTGGTGCTGTTTGAGACGTTGTGAAAGAGATTTACCGGCTTGTCCGTAATAGACTTTATCACACTTTTTGCAGGGAACTTCATATATGCAGCCTGGATGATCTTTGGGAGAATTTTTTATTACTAAACTCTTGACATTAACATTACTGATATTGCATTGAAAATCAAATACCCAAGGACTTTTGTAGATGTGGCATGGATTGGAGATGGCCAATATCAATTTAGAAATGGCTAGGTTGCAGCGCACCTCTAATAAATTTAGTACACTTCAGAACTCGCAAGATAAATTTAATATAGATGTGGCCTTAAAATTTGTGCCAGTGTTCGATGAGTTGAATGTCCCAGAATGTTTCAAGGCATTTGAATGTGTCGCTACCTGGTTGTCTTGACCACCAGATATGTGGACTGTATTGATTCAGTGTAGGTTGGTGGTCAGGGCAATTTGAGTGTATAATGCCATGGAAGAAGGAATAGCCTGTGACTATCATAAGGTTAAGCGCTTGTCCTCAAGTCATGTGATTTGGTCCCTGAGGCCTATCACCCTAAGTTTAGAAATTTTATGAAGCAGGCCTCCCTTACTTATGTCGAATTTGCTAGGCTAAGGAGGAGCAGTTTGATGACTGGTTAAAAAGCCACCAGGTGGTCTCTTTCTCCTCTTTGAGGGAGCTCACGCTTCTCAGAGAATTCAAGAAGTCATGCAACAAGGAGTTGAAAGTTTATTTGGAAGAGGTAAAAGCTGTTAATTTATGTAAGGCTGCCCAAATTGCTGACGAGTTTGTACTGACCCATCGAACTGGGTCTAGGAATTTTGGGAATACGGATGCGAATTTTCAGTCTGCTAGGGTAATCCACCAGATAAAAATCATAAACCCAATAGTAACCAGGGAAAAGTCTCAAGTGGACAGAACACTTGTGTCTTTTTCAAAGCTAACAGGTTTGGTTCTGGCCAGGTAATATAAACAATGGAGGTAGAGGGACCTGCTTCTGGTGTAATAAGCAGGGACATTATCAGGCACAGTGTAATACCAGAAGAAGGTACCTCCAAAGGAATAACAATATTCCTGTTTCGTTAATATCTATTCATTAGCCTGTTGCCAGTGATCCCGGGACTGAAAAGTGTCTGGCTCCTACTAGTAGTAATGATAGTAGTAGTGGCAGTCTGCCTTCTAGTAGAAAGGCTTCATGACTCCTTTTAGAAAAGTAAATTGGGCCTGGTAAATTAATATCTACATTTAAAACGATTGGTGTGAAATTTTTAAGGGACACAGGGTCTGCTCGGTCTCTGGTTTTGAAAGAATCTTTGAAAGATTATTTGAATATACAGGAAATTTTGTTGTTCTGGGAGGGTTTCCGAACACGGTTGTTTCGGCTCCGTTAGTGGAGGTAAGGTTGTCTTTCCCTGGTTATGATAACATGACAGACTTGGTAGTTTTGAGAGTCTCCCTATCCTCGGCATTGACGGCATTTTAGGTAATATGTTGAATAGTAAAGGATTGGTGTTGTTCCCAATATTGTCCGTGCACACCTGTCCAGTTACAGTAACAGCCAATGCAGCAGCAAAGGCTGCAAATTTAATCGATAATGACGATGATTTAATCTTAAGTAGTTCAGAACTAGATGTAGAGAGGCCTTCGGTGTTTAGACAGTAGTAGTAGTGTATTTAGTTAGTAATGCTTTGAGACCCGGTTGGGGCAGGTTGTTATTTATTGGAACTCAGAAAAAGGAATTTAACTTTAATTTAGGTGACACCGTGAATTTGACTAAACAGGTTTTGTGTGACTAACGGTTTATCATACCGGATTAGTCGCCCTTCTACTGATGATCTGAACAAGACGTCTCGTATCAAACAAATTGTTGTCCCGACTCAGTTCTAAGGACCTGTATTTGTCCTGACTGGTTGTTATCAGGGTTTTGAAGTATTTATTATATACCACAAGGCTGATTTAAATTTTGCATTTATTAAGTATTAAATATTAAGTTTGCCTGGTTGTTTGTTTCTTCTGACCTTTAGAACTGAGTTACATTTATTACTGGCAACAACTCTATTATAATTTAAGATTTTGCATAACAACCGAGGAGTTTTACATATATATATATATATATATATATATATATATATATATATATATATATATATATATATATATATATATAAAGAGTTTCGAGTATTGCCAATTGGTGTTCGTTTGGAGCTTTGCCTATGATTTTGAAATCCTTGTAATTTATATTGTATTTGCATTCTTCCCATGATCTCTAATACAGGAAAATTCGGGTTTGATAGTTTGACACCCGTACGATAGCTAACTCCAAGAAGGGAATCTAATCTTACCTTTAACAACCTCTGGGTGGAGCCCACGTACTTCCCCGGGTCAAATCTGGGGCAATTAAACAAATATATGACTCTCGAAGTCATCAAAGGAAGTAGACTCCTTTATATTTACACAAGGACTTGATGGTTATTGGGTTACATGGAATCAGTTTTAACTGGGTCCCCAATTATATATATGTATATATATATATATATATATATATATATATATATATATATATATATATATATATATATATATATATATATGTTGAAAAAATAACACTAAGTTATTTTTTGTTTTCTGTTTCTTTGTTTAATATGGTAATTTGGTAAGTTTGTAAATGATTGTTTTATTTTTAACTTGCATTTTTCGTATTTAAATATTTTTTGTTTACATAAAATGATGACAATTCCTTAATGACCTGTTAAAAATTAAGATGGTTTGGGTCGTTGAAGATATTGCTGCTCGAAGTGGACAGCTTTTAATAAAAATGAAGGTAGTTCTTAGCCATTTTCACCAGTGACAACATTGGATTTACTTACCTCTTTATCGTCATGGTGAAAAAATAAGTGATCGCTACCATGGATCCGCATCTTACGTTGCCTTCTACTTGGAAGCCTTATCAAGAGCCAGCACAGCAATTGTGATTTGTTGCATTTACAAACAGCATACACGGACAGTATGGGTTGTGAGGTACGGTCATCATTTTTTAAAAGGTCATTTTAAATTTTATGATTTATAATCCCATAGTTCATTTTAATAATGAAAGTCCCTTGCTTTGCTTTTTAGCCCCAACAAATAAATATACCCTTGGATAATATTTATATCATTTACAATTTTTACGGGATTGCCATATTATAATTTCCCAGTCATAGTTAAGAGATTCATTTTATCTTCAGTTACTTTGTGCTGGTTAGATAATTTAAGTGTTTTATCATATTTTGGTATTTTCTCATTTGCCACTTTTGTGTTAATTAGTCGTTTATTTACATTCGCTCTTTTTACTACTTAGGTGGTTATTCGTTCGGCCTTACTGTAAATTTGGCTTGTTGTATACAAGTAATATACTTAATACGCAAAGTGGACCATTGCCTTTAGGTAATTATTATTTGATAGTGTTAAGTGAAATCCATTATTGATGCAATACATATATTTGAATGGCATTCCTGTGTTTAAATAATTTATTAGTGTTTTTGATAGTTTAAATTACCATTTTTAGTGTAACTGGTATTTGGTATTTTATATTTATCTAGGGGTTCTTGAGAATGGTAATTGGAAGTTGGAGATGCTTGACCATCGCTTTGACCTCCATTTAAGGCGATCATCTTCGACAGCAGCAACAACAGCATTGGGTTTAATTTGAGCAGCAATACATGAAACCATTTTATTATATCTTATTCAAGTTCATAATTTTATGAAGGTTTCATTAAAATAAGAAAATTACTCTTTGTATTAATTGTCCAATTACGTAGTAAATTTTTCGAGATGGCGCCCAACGTGGGGCATAAGTAAGGTGCTGTTTTTGCTGTCTGGTTAGCTTCCGGGTTGGGGTTTCGTTTGTTTGTGGGTCCATGGTCTATCCTTTAAATTTTATTGAAATGAGTGTAGAATTAAAGACTCGTAAATATATTCGTGGCCAAGTAACGCGGTTGTTTAATGAACATGATAAATTCACAAGTATGAATAAAACTGAGTGCAACGCTGTTCAAATTAAATTAGTTTCGTACCGTGATCAGTTGAACAGTCTTAATACTGTAATCCAGAAGTCCTTGTATGGAGACGGGAAAAATGAGGAGGAGTTCTTATTAGAATTGCAGTCTTGTGATGATTACTCAGATAAATTAAATACCTGTTTTGCTGTTTTGCAATTGATGGATTCTAAGCCTGAGACCAAGAATTCTGAGACCGCGAGAAGTCTCTTGAAGAGTCCTGTAGTTCCACTTCCAGTTTACGCTAGCACCGAAAGTGAAAATGTTGAAAAATTTCTTGTAGAGTTTGAATCGGCTATTGCCACATATTCTTACACTGAGAGGGATAAACTATTACTTCTCAAGCAACAGGTATCAGGCAGAGCCTCAATTTTGCTCGAGAATCTTGAAATTTCAAAGCAGACTTATACTGATGCTAAGAAATTGCTTAAAGAAGCACTGGCTTCTCGTTCGCTGCAGAAATTCAACGTAATTAAGCAATTAAGTGAAATGAAGCTTGAGTACGGTACTGATCCCTTTTCTTATATTGGAAAAATTACTAATGTAACTGAAACTTTTTCTACATTGGAAATCAAAGTAGATGATATTTTGCAGTATTTCATCTGGCAAGGCATGAATGAGTCCTTTAAAGCTCAACTTGTAAATGTGACTAATCATGTACGTCCGTCACTTGAGGAGATAAAGGAAAAATTCTTTGAAGCATCTGAACGTTATATGGACGTCACAAGAAAGTTTAATGAAAGGTGGAGACAAGGAAGAAAATCTTCTACATCACTTGCAGTTAATGTTAAATATGAGGATAATGAAACTAACAGAATTAGTAATGCTGACGCCGCTTCTCCGAGGAAAAGGTGCTCTCTTTGCCAGGAAAACCATGCAACACATAAGTGTATAAAATATAAAGAACCAGAGCATAAGCTGAGACGCTTAGAAGAACTTAATGGTTGCAAGAAATGTGCTAACATTGGACATACCACTGACAAATGCAAGTTTAAATTCTTTAAGAAATGCTATTTTTGTAAGGGTTGGCACTTTTCATTTTTGTGTGATCATCAAGGTGAAAAATCTCATTATGAAAAACTACAAGTGAATGGGAGAGGTGGCAAGGAAGTAAAAGCAGGTAAATCAAAACACAGGGAAACCTCAAGTGATGTAATGATTATAACTAAGGCTTTGCATACCTCTGATGGCGCCTCTGTTTTGCCAACTTTTACCTGTGAAATGTTAAATGGAGCCCTTGTTAGAGGTTTGAAGGACTGTGGCTGTCAGACCAGTTTTGTAACTGAAAAACTTGCATGTGATAATAGGTTGAAAGTGTTAAAAGATAATGTCTCTTTAACAGTCAATGGTTTTAATTCAAGTAAGAAGTATAAATCCAAGATAGTTGAATTAAAGTGCAACTTTGATGATAAGGCTTGTGTAATACATGCATTGTGCGTACCAAGCATAGATATAAATTTGTCATTACCAGGAATTTCAGAAGTAGCCAGGGCCTTTGCCAAAAAAGGCTTCAAATTAGCTGATAAATATTTGACTGATGGTAGTGATAAAATAAAGGACATTGACTTGATACTTGGTACAAATGACGCCCATTGTTTACTGGATTTTTCTGTAAAATTTGGCAATGATCACCCATCTGTTTATTTGGGATCAGCGGCAGGAGTGATGTTAATGGGTAATGTCAAGATTATGCAACAGAATCTACCTTATCTTTCAAAGGATTTTTATTGTTCTCGGTGTTCAAAGCATTCCTGCTCTGTTGCCGATTATGAGGAAACATGTGAGTTAAATGGAAACAAATCCCCTGTATTTGATGGCATAGATAAATGCTGCCAGTATATTGGATTTGGTAGTTCTATGGGTGAGCCAAGTGGCTTAAGTTTGGAATGCGAGGTGGAGGTTCAAGCTAACTTCGCTATTCTAAATGAAAAAGGTATGGTTGAAGAATCAGAGCTGAGACGTGCAACTGATGAGATGCTGCGGTCTGTGTATGAGAAATCTATTTGTGAACCAGACCATGAAGATGGAAACTTGATGTCAGATTGTAATAGAAATTTGATTAAATTTACCCTTGATAACGCAAGGAGAAACGAGGAAGGAAGGCTAGAGATGCCTCTTCTATGGAATGAAAAGAGCTGTCATCTGCTTGGACGGAATTTCAACCTTGCAAAGGCAGTATTGAGATCCAACACGAGAAAATTACAAAGGAACAAGGCAAATTTGGAACTTATGAATGAAAATTTTAAAGAACAAGAAAAACTTGGAATAATTGAAAGAATATCAAATCTAGAAAGGTATATGGATGAGCATCCTGAGTGCAGTTTTTTAGCACACATGGGAGTTTTTAGACTGGATCGGGAAACAACAAAATGCAGAGTTGTTTTCCTGTCCAATGTTTGTGAACCTAGCAGGTCCAGTGTGATGACGGTCAATCATAATCAGGCTATGTATGCTGGCCCATCACTCAATCAGAAGATAACGTCTGCAATGCTTCATTTGAGATTCGGATCTAAATTACTGATCTTCGATATTAAGAAAGCATTCAATCAAATAGCACTCAGTGAGCTTGATCAGCAGAAGTTACTCTTTTTGTGGTATAAGAATGTTAAGAAAGGGGATTTCTCTATAATTGCCTACAAAAATGTTCGTCTTCCTTTTGGACTTCGATGCAGTCCTACAATTTTGATGTTGGCTCTTTTCAAAATTTTAGTATTGGATAGCAAGAATGATAATCCTAGACTAAGAAATGCAAAATGGAATATGTATCAGCTCTTCTATATGGACAATGGTGGATTTACTTGTGAATCATCCGAAACCTTGAATTGGATATATGAGATTTTACAGGATATTTTTGCTCCTTACAAAATTGAACTACAGCAGATGTTTTCTAATGATTATACACTCCAAGATAAAATTGATGAAGAAAATATGCAATCGGATGTAGGAGCCAAGAAATCTGAGATGGAGGTGAAATTACTTGGGATGATCTGGAATCGTAGGAGTGATACAATTTCAACCAGGAGCTTGTGCCTTGATGAAACGGCTACTACAAAGAGGGAAATTTTGCGATCCATTGCATCTAATTATGATGTTTTCAACATAAATGGTCCTCTTCTTAACAGAGCTAGACTTTTTATGCAGGACTTACAATGTGAGAGAACGCTCGGATGGGATGCACAACTTAGAGACTTTCAACAAAAGGAATGGAGAAATATTGCAAACCAAGTAAATTCTGCTCCTGTTTTTGAGCTTCAGAGATGTGTTGGTGAAAGGACAGATGAATATAAACTTGAGGCTTATGTTGATGCTAGCAAAAGAATTTATGGAGTTGTTGTATATTTATGCAATATGAGAAGTGGTGAAAGAAGCTTTGTATTAGCGAAAAACAGACTCATTGGATCCAAACTGCATGAAAAGTCCATTCCTTCACTCGAATTACAGGCTATATGTTTGGGTACAGAGGTTTTGTTGGATACCTATAATGAACTGAGTGGCACACAGTGCCTGGTGCCCATCAAAATAGTTGACTTGGGGCTATTCTCAGATAGTTTTGTTGCCCTGTCGTGGCTTAAGTCCTTTTCTCATAAGTTTGATAAAATGCAGAAAAGGTCAGTGTTCGTAATGAACAAACTGAATCATATAACAAAGCTATGTGAGGGGAGAAGTGTTGGATTCTCATTCGTGAGTGGAATGGACAACCCAGCTGATAAAATTACACGATGTCTGTCATTCAAAAGTTTAATGAAGTCTAATTACCATAAGGGTCCCAATATACGTGATCTTGATCAAGCTAGTAAAAGTGACATTTTAGGTTTTAAGATACCAATGGTCGAGAATTTAGAAACCATTGAGGCATATAGTGCATCAACCAGTGTAAAAGAAAGCCAAACTGTAAAACTAGAGCACTTAATACCTCTAGATAGATACTCAAATATGGATAAGTTGATATCTATACTTGCGAAAGTTCTGGAATGCTGGGATCGATGGAAAGGGTTTATAAACAAGTCACATGGCTTCGATAAGAAGGACCTCCGCTCTAAGGCTTTGACTCAAATCATCTCTAGGGATCAACAAATAAATTTTCCAGATGTTATTGACTATTTAAGTAGCAACTCTAAAACCAAGATGGCTATGCCTAATTTGATATCACAATTGAATTTGTATCCAGACACTCATAATTTAATAAGAGTGAATTGTAAATTTAATGAGAAGCGCAGTGTAACCAACCAAACTTATCCTATTCTTTTATCAAGAGAGAGTACTCTAACAAAACTTATTATATTGGATGAACATTTGCTTTTGAAACATGCTGGTTGCTATGCCCTTTTGACAGAATTACGTTGGAAATTCTGGATACCAAAATTCTTCTCTACAGTTAAGAGGATTCTGAAGGAATGTGTTGTATGCCGGAGATATAACCAAAGACCTGTCAAACTTAATCAATCAGCCTATAGGGAATTTAGATTGAGTCCATCTGAAAAACCTTTTGGTAATGTATACCTTGATTATTGTGGTCCATTTTATGTGAGACAAGGGAAAGATAAAGTCAAGGTTTGGATCCTTGTTATTTCATGCATGTTCACACGAGCAGTTAATCTTAAGATCTGTATTGATATGACAGTTGAAGAATTTTTGCGTGCTTTGTCACTGCATTCTTTTGAATATGGAGTCCCTCAGTTTATAGTAAGTGATTTGGGTACGCAAATAGTAGCAGGAGCCAATATTGTTCAGGATTTCCTGAAGGATGCTGAGACTGTTCAGTATTTAACTGATAATAATGTTGAGAAAGTCCATTTTCAGCAGTACTATAAGGGTTGCAGCCAACTTGGAGGATTGGTTGAGAGCGTAGTCAAAATGACCAAGCATATGATACAGAAGTCAATCAGAAATAATGTCATTGAATTTAGGGATTTTGAATATCTTGTTTGTCATGCTGTACATTTGATCAATAGAAGGCCTATTGCATTCAAAGAAGCATTAAGAGATTGTTCTAATAATGTACCAACCCCTATAACGCCAGAGGAACTTATTCATGGATATTCATTGGTCTCTTTGAATATTATTCCTGCATTACAAGCTGACCCTGATTCTGATGAGGATTTTCAGGTTGATTTTGATGTTGTACATAAAATTAAAACATCTTATGAGAAGCTGAAACACATTAGAACTAACTTGCTGGAAATCTATCATCGGGAATTCATGAACACTTTAATTAAACAAGCTACTGATAAGAAGGATAGATATGCTCCTGTAAACCATAAACAAATCAGTATCGGCGATATTGTGCTGATTAAGGATGATGGATATAAACCTGTTAATTATCCTATGGGAATTGTCAAGGAAGTTTTCAAGAATATCAACGGAGAGGTAACTGCTGCAAAAGTTCTGAAGGGTAAAACCAATGAAATAACTAAAAGGCATGTTGCTTCTTTAATACCACTCTTGAGGAAGGAGTCTGATGAGGATACTGTAGCATCAGATGATGATGATGAGGATGCTGTAGCATCGAAAGAAGAGATTCCAGGCATGGACGTTTCTAGAAAACGTCCACGGAGAAAAGCTGCTGAGATATCACGGCAAAAATTCAAAAACATTCTAAACGATGATATTTCAGACTAATTATATTTTTTTTTCTTTATTTGATCAAATTTACATAATTCTTATGTAAAATTTGATTTCTTCCCCGGGAGTGTTAAAAAAACAAAAAATAACACTAAGTTATTTTTGTTTTCTGTTTCTTTGTTTAATATGGTAATTTGGTAAGTTTGTAAATGATTGTTTTATTTTTAACTTGCATTTTTCGTATTGAAATTTTTTTTGTTTACATAAAATGATGACAATTCCTTAATGACCTGTTAAAAATTAAGATGGTTTGGGTCGTTGAAGATATTGCTGCTCGTTATACATTTCTTACAGAGAGGAGAAGTGGACGGCTTTTAATGAAAATGAAGGTAGTTCTTAGCCATTTTCACCAGTGACAACATTGGATTTACTTACCTCTTTATCGTCATGGTGAAAAAATAAGTGATCGCTACCATGGATCCGCATCTTACGTTGCCTTCTACTTGGAAGCCTTATCAAGAGCCAGCACAGCAATTGTGATTTGTTGCATTTACAAACAGCATACACGGACAGTATGGGTTGTGAGGTACGTCAATCATTTTAAAGGTCATATTTAAATTTTATGATTTATAATCCAATAGTTCATTTAATAATGAAAGTCCCTTGCTTTGCTTTTTAGCCCCAACAAATAAATATACCCTTGGATAATATTTATATCATTTACAATTTTTACGGGATTGCCATATTATAATTTCCCAGTCATAGTTAAGAGATTCATTTTATCTTCAGTTACTTTGTGCTGGTTAGATAATTTAAGTGTTGTATCATATTTTGGTATTTTCTCATTTGCCACTTTTGTGTTAATTAGTCGTTTATTTACATTCGCTCTTTTTACTACTTAGGTGGTTATTCGTTCGGCCTTACTGTAAATTTGGCTTGTTGTATACAAGTAATATACTTAATACGCAAAGTGGACCATTGCCTTTAGGTAATTATTATTTGATAGTGTAAAGTGAAATCCATTATTGATGCAATACATATATTTGAATGGCATTCCTGTGTTTAAATAATTTATTAGTGTTTTTGATAGTTTAAATTACCATTTTTAGTGTAACTGGTATTTGGTATTTTATATTTATCTAGGGGTTCTTGAGAATGGTAATTGGAAGTTGGAGATGCTTGACCATCGCTTTGACATCCATTTAAGGCGATCATCTTCGACAGCAGCAACAACAGCATTGGGTTTAATTTGAGCAGCAATACATGAAACCATTTTATTATATCTTATTCAAGTTCATAATTTTATGAAGGTTTCATTAAAATAAGAAAATTACTCTTTGTATTAATTGTCCAATTACGTAGTAAATTTTTCGAGAATATATAATTATATAATATATAAAATATAAATATATATAAATATTAATTTATATTATATATTATTAATATTATAAATTTTAATATATAATTATAAATTATATATATATAATATATAATTATATATATATATATATTATATATATATATACCATATCAGATATATATATAACATATATACATATATACATTGATACATATAATACATATATACAATATACATATATACATATATACAATATTAATAATTATATAAGATAATATATAAATTATATATAATATAATATATACAATATATATAATATATATATATATGATATATATATATTTATATATAATATATATATATATATATATCATATATATACATATAAAATCACAAAAGTAAACACGTGATTTTGTTTACCAGCAAAAGCCACAGGGAAAATTTTTTTGAAAAAGAAAAGACAGAGTGCCAAGTACTTTCGTGTATTGACCACATCTTAGGGGCACAAAGTAATACAAAACGTAAAAACTATTGAGCAAGAAAGCTCTCACAAAAGCAAAGTGGAAAAGAATTATATATGTATGTACAATAAGGCCATTACAAACAGAAACAGCATTCGTCCAGATTACCCAACCGCTTAACACCCCAACAAGTCAAAAGAAAAAAAAAAAAAAAAAAAAAAAAAAGTAATTGCCCAATGCCCCAATTACTTACAGAAGAGAAAAAACACTGACTATGTCAACCAGTTTTTTATAAAACAACTGAACTCACAATTATGAATAGTAACAATAATAACGGCACTAACAACATACTTAAAACACCAATAAACAAAGATAACTGATTGAACAATATTATCAATATATAAAAAAAAAAAAAAAAAAAAAATTTGACTAGTACAAAAACTTTAAGGATAATGTTAAAATTCACAAGAAATACATAAGAAGGAACTTGACAAATACACCAAATTAAAGAATAATGTTAAAACTCTTCACTATTTTATCTATGATAAGATTGTCTAATTTGTACATACCAGGGCTCAAATTTAAAAGTTTTCCAGAGTATGTCTTTATAAAAGCAGATTCAATTATATTCCTACTAATATAATCGTTACAAAATAAAATCTTTTGCCTCTGTCCAATCAATCGCATGGTTAACATTACTAAGGTGAATAAAAAGGGCACTAGAAGTCTGTCCTGTTCTAACTGAATATTTATGTTGATTTAATCTTGTAGACAAATCTTTCCCAGTTTGGCCGACATATTTCTTATCACACCCGTGACAAGGAATTGTATAAAGGCAGCAGGTAGATGAAAATGGGGAGTTCTTTGAGTATATTACAAACCGTATTTGAGCTTTTAAAAACTAATTTTACATTAAAAAATCGAAGTACCTTAGGCAAATCATAAAAATTCTTGTGGTATGGTAAAACTAACATATTATGGCATGAAAAAGGTTCTCTAACCTTATTTGAATAAAAAGTACCCTTGGCCATTTTTAATGCCTTGTCTATAAAAAAACATTGGATATTGAAGTTTTACACCTATGTCACATATTTTTCCTATCTCTTCATCTAAAAATTCAGAACTGCATATTCTTAAGGCCCTCAAAAACATCGAAGAAAAAATAGATAATTTTACTTTACTATGATGCTCAGATTAATAATGAACATACGAACATATATTAGTGGGCTTGCGATATACATTGAATTTAAAACTACGGATTTGTCTGTAAACTTGCACATCTAAAAATGGTAACATTGACTCTCTTTCTTCCTCCACTGTAAATTTAATTGAGGGAACCAGATCATTCAGTTTATCTAAAAATTCTCCAATGTTTACATTTACAGGCCATACACAAAAAATATCATCCACATAACGATACCATACAGTACCAATCGGTAAAATACTAGGTAACAGTCTGACCTCAAAAAACTCCATGTATAGATTACTAAGCACCGGAGAAAGTGGATTCCCCATTGACATACCAAATTTTTGTAAAAAATATTTTCCATTAACCCTTAAACGCCGAATGGACGTATTAAACGTCGAGTCAAAATCTCCCCTGATCTCCGAATGGACGTACCATACGTCGGCTCAAAAAAGTTTTTTTTAAAATTCGCGGAAAAATACTTATAGGCCTACCAGCCGAAAACTTTTGAATCACGCGCCTTGGGGGATGCTGGGAGTTCACGGATCAAGGCGTTGTTTTGTTTACAATCGTTACGCAGGCGCGCAAGCGCGAATTTCTTTCTTATCGCACTAAAAAGTATCAGTGACACATCTCAAAAATTATTTCGTCACTTTGACATCATTTTTGCACCGTTTTAAATTATCCATTTCAAATTATCCGTTTCATGAAGTATTATATATGAAAATGTGCGCAATTTCATTTAAAATACAACAACAAAATACTCATGATTGCAACTTTTATCAGTTTTGAAATATTTCCATATAAATAACGATAAGTGCCAAAATTTCAACCTTTGGTCAACTTTGACTCTACCGAAATGGTCGAAAAACGCAATTGTAAGCTAAAACTCTTATATTTTAGTAATATTCAATCATTTAACTTCATTTTGCAACAAATTGGAAGTCGCTAGCACAATGTTTAGATTTATGGTGAATTTATGAAAAAAACTTTCCTTCCCTCCGCGCGCGGATTCTCCGCCATAAATCTCCGAATTGCATACATCGAATTCTTGGAAAATGTGCTCCGTTTCATATTAGGCATTTCATAGAGTTTTATATATGAAAGTGTGCGCAATTTCATGTAAAATAAAAGGAAAAATATTTAAAGGTTGTAGCTTTTCTCATTTTCGAAATATTTGCATACAAATCACGATAAATAGAAAAAAAACCACGTTTGGTCAACTTTGACTCTACCGAAATGGTCGAAAAACGCAATTGTAAGCTAAAACTCTTACAGTATGGTAATATTCAATCATTTGTATTCATTTTGAAACAAATTGGAAGTGTCTAGAACAATATTTAGATTTATGGTGAATTTTTGAAAAAAACATTTTTTTACGTCCGCGCGTTACGAATTCGTACATCATTTTGTGATAATATTTTTCCGGTGTTGCTTTTATTGTTTTACAATGTATTATATATAAAAATGATTGCAATTTAGTGTACAATACAACGAAAAAAAAGAAACTCGTTAGCTTTTACCGTTTTTTTGCACAGCGTGATTTTAATACAATTATGTATGAATTTTTTTTTTTGCTACCATATATCGCATTATTTACATATGATAATGATATTATTTTTCATTTCTGATGATTGCATACTAAACTTCAGGCAATGACAAAAGAAGGAGCCAAAAATAAACTCTTAATCTTCAAAACTAAGCGCGCTGTGATATTTTGAAAAAATTATTTTTTCCGCTTCTGCGCTCACTCAAAACCGGCTCTGGCATTCGGGGGAGTTTTTGATTTTTACCGCTTCGGCGTTTAAGGGTTAAATGTAAATTTACAATCCTTAATGCAAAGCCTAATCAAGTCAACTATTACATTCGAAGGTAACGGCAAGTTATATTTAGGCAATTCCTCTGATAAAAATTTTTTTTAACAAATCGTCCACTGGAACTTTAGTAAATAATGATACAACATCGAAACTGACAATTTTAAACTCAAAAGTTACATTAATATTGCTAAGTTTGTCTACAAAATCAACATTATTCTTAATATTACATTTTGATATTGTACCAACAACCGGCGTAAGAGCTTGGACTAGCCACTTTGACAATTTATAAAACACAGAACTTACTGAACTTATAATAGGCCTAATGGGATTGTTTGGCTTATGGGTCTTAACCAAGCCGTACATATATGGTAAACTGGCACACTTGACAGTAAATTGCTTAATTAGCTCATCCCTCCCCCTCAAGATACATTTCAGCTCTTTAACAAAACTACTATTCACTGTGGTTAACGGGTTATTACGTAGCTCGTCATAAGTAACAGGATCATCTAACAAATCTGACATTTTCGCTATATAGTCCTCTTTATTCATAATTACTATGGCCTTTGATTTGTCTGCTTTCGTGATATACAAATTTAAATCTTTTTTAAGAACATCAAAAGCTTTCATAAAACGAAGAGGAACACTAGCGTTAAAAGACTTTGACATACATCCATAAACAATCCCTTTACAGATATTGATGTCCTCATTTGATAGGTTACCATATTTTTCTAAATTGCAAAATGATTTCCCTACTTCAACACCGTTGATACTTTTCGTGAAAGAAAAACCCAGTCCATATCCTAATGCACATTTGTCAACTTCATTTAATGGTCGATCCGACAAATTAATCACAAATTCACTATTGGTGTTACGAGTCCATACGCTGTCTTTAATCAGACGTTTTAATTTTCCATTCAATTTTCTCTCCAAATTACTACGCACCCATCTTAGTTTCCTGTAACAATAATCCAGAAGAGAAGTCTTCCATTCAAACGGTATTGCTTGATGAAATGCTCGACGATTACACTGAAGAATTTTGAAATTTTCAGCCCCTTCTATCTTGCTAATGCAAATATACTTCTCGAGGATCAGACGAAGAAAATCATCAAAAGGTTGGTCCGAGAGTTGCAGCAATCTGCGAGGTACTAGACTACGTGGCATCACATGTTCCTGGAGGCAGCTTTGCAAGGATCGTAGACGAAGTTTCTGCTTGTGGGCCTTAATCAACGAAGAACAAAAAGCCTTAAAGTTTTTATACTAGTCAAAATTTTATATATATATATATATATATATATATATATATATATATATATATATATATATATATATATATTGATAATATTGTTCAATCAGTTATCTTTGTTTATTGGTGTTTTAAGTATGTTGTTCTTGCCGTTATTATTGTTACTATTCATAATTGTGAGCTCAGTTGTTTTTATAAAAAAAAAACTGGTTGACATAGTCAGTGTTTTTCTCTTCTGTAAGTAATTGGGTCATTGGGCAATTCCTTTTTTTTTTTTTTTTAAATTCTTTTCCACTTTGCTTTTGTGAGAGCTTTCTTGCTCAATAGCTTTTACGTTTTGTATTACTTTGTGCCCCGGAGATGTGGTAAATACACGAAAGTACTTGGCACTCTGTCTTTTCTTTTTCAAAAAAAAAACAAAAAAAAAAAAAAAAATTTCCCTTAGGCTTTTGCTGATATATAATTATATAATATATTAGTATATATATATATTATAGATATATATATTATATATATATATCCATGTATCTATATATGATATATTATATAATTATATATATATATATATATATATATATCTATGTTCTATATATCATAGGATATATATACATGCATATTATATCTATATACTATAGATATATATATATTATATATAATAATAATAGATATATATTATATATATATATATATATATATATATATATTATTACATATATATTATCTATGTACAATATAGATATAATACGATGTTATATCTATATGCCTCTATATATCTTATATCAAATATATATATATACATATTATATATTATCTATATCGTATATATTATTATATATTATATATATCTCTATACTAATATATATATCTATCTATAGCTATCTATTCTATCTCTCTATCTATATATCTATCTATGTCTCTATATATATAATCTATATATATATATCCTATATATCTCTCTATAATCTATTCTATTATATATATGTATATATTTATTCTGATGTATATATATTACCTATATAATATATATCCATATCCTATCATAGCCATATATATCATTTATATATATATATATATATATATATATATATATCTATCTCTATATATATTGTATATTCTATATATCTATATATATATTGATATATATATCATATGTTATCTATAATATATATATATGGTATATATGTATATATATATTATACATATATATAGTATATATATATATATCATATATATATTCTATAAGTAATATATATATATATATATCTACTATATAAATATACATAGTATATACTATACTATATAATATATATAGTATATATAATATATATATATATATATATATATATATCTACATATATCTAATCTATTGTAAATCTATATATATATATATATCTATATATCTCTTCTATCTATATTCTATATCTCTATCTATCGATACCTCTCTATCCTATAATATAATATATATCTATCTATCTATATCTTCTAGATATATATTCATACTTCATATATATGTCTAATATCCCTATCTATATGTCTTATCTATCTATTATATATATATCTTATCATCATATCTATCCTGGTCTCTCCTATCCCTATCGTCCTCTATCATAATATATCTCATATATATCTATATTATATATATATATAGATATATATAATATGTATATATGTATATATATGTTATATTAATATAAACATATATATTATATATATATAAATATATATATATATATTTTATATATATTATATATATATATATAGATATATAATATATTATATATATATCTATCCTATATAAATATCCAATATATAAGATACTTAAAAAATCACTGTAGATGCATGTGCTTTCATTAATAAGCGAATCCCACAGGAAAATGATTGTCAGAAATCCAAGCGCTTTCGTCTTTACTCAGACATTGTCAAGGAGTTAATGAAGTACAATGGAGAGAAAGGTCTCAGGTACAAAACAAGATCAAGAATACCAGATGGTTAATTGCCAAAAGGGTAAAAATTAAACGAGATAATCCAGGATTATCGGATATCACACGGTCACAAACCTAACCGAAATTACAAAGTACCTTTACAGTCCGAAACATGTAAAAACTGAATATATTAATTTTGTTGCTTATATTTATCTACAACGTTTTTCATAATGAAAGCATCAAGTTTAAATAAACCAAGACTTAAATTTAGAACATTTCTCTTATTTGAATTGATGAAACAAGATTCAATGATATTCCTTTTAACTGTGTCATTACATGGGATTAAGGCTCTTGCTTGACTCCAGTTAATAGGATGGTCTAAATTTCTCATATGCACGAATAATGCTTTCGATATTTGCCCAGTTCTCACAGAATATTGATGTTTTTTGAGACGTTGTGAAAGAGATTTACCGGTTTGTTCGTAATAGACTTTATCGCACTTTTTGCAAGGAATTTCATATATGCAGCCTGGAAGATCTTTAGGAGAATTTTTTTTTATTAAACTCTTGACATTAATATTACTGAAAACAACATTTATGTTAAAAAGCTTTAAAATTCTAAGAATATCTAAAAACCTTTCATCATAGGGTAATTTTAGAATGTTATGCTTACTAAATTCAAGTTTATCATTAATTGAATAAAATGTTTTTCTAGCTCTTTTCCATGCCACATCTATAAAAGTCCTTGGGTATTTAAGTTTCAATGCAATATCATAAATAGTTTTAATTTCATCGTCAATAAACTGCGGGCTACAGACATGTAAAGCCCTTAGAAACATCCCAGAAAAAACAGAAAATTTAACATTTTGATGGTGATTGGAGTAATAATGAACAAAAGAGGCTTCCTTTCAAGACGGTTGCAGCACTTTCTCAATTTTCCGTAGCAATAATCTAGCATCTGATTCTTCCAATCGACAGGAACCGTCTGATTAAAGCCATACCGTCTGCTTCTAAGTGTACGAAACTCCGACTCAACTTTCTACGGAAGTGTATGAACGAGCAAGTGATGCCCAAGTCGATTTTACCAGTGAGAATTCTTCGTTTAGCAGAGCGACCTTTTCTAAAATTTTAAACCATTATACTTCAGGAAACACATCGACATCACAAAAGTGGAAGTAGATGATGCGTTTCGTACACTTAGAAGCAGACGGTATGGCTTTAATCAGACGGTTCCTGTCGATTGGAAGAATCGGATGCTGGATTATTGCTACGGAAAATTGAGAAAGTGCTGCAACCGTCTTGAAAGGAAGCTTCAAGTCAAGCTGAAAAATCTTATCGCTGAAAGCGACTGGACTAAGCATGCCAACGTGGACTTCATGATTAATTTATCAGACAAACCAGTGGATAGTGCTACGACAGCGGCTTTGGGATATGGGTTAAGCTTTGGTATATTTAATGGTAACCTGGACTGTGTCGACATCTCTAAATCCTTTTGTTATTTAGAAAAATTTAATCAAAACCTATGCCCTGATGATATCAATATTTGTAAAGGTATTGTGTATGGTGCTATGAGTAAAACTCCTCCCCCTAATGTGAGATTTCTCCAGGCTTTTAAGAAAATTAAAGAAGACGAAACAGTGAAAGTGACAAAAGCAGATAAATCTAATGCAGTGGTAATAATGAATAAAAGTGACTATATAAGTAAAATAATTACATTGCTAAATAATACTGATACTTATACGAAACTGAGGTCTGACCCTACACAGACAGTGAACTCCCATTTTAATAAACAAATTAAATCCTTTTTGAAGGGCTTTGACCATTGCATTTAACAGTTTAAACTGCAATGGGCCTCCCTACCTCATATGTATGGTTTAGTCAAGACACATAAAATCAATAACCCTATCAGACCAATCATTAGTTCAGTGGGCTCAGTTACGTATAATTTATCTAAATGGCTTGTAAAAATTCTTACTCCTTTGGTAGGAAACATTACTAACACGAATGTTAAAAACAATGTTGATTTTATAAACAAATTGAATAGTTTAAATTTGAATTTTGATTTTAATATGGTTAGTTTTGATGTTGTCTCTATTTACAAAAGTGCCTGTAGATGACTGACTTGAATATTTGGAGGAGGAATTAGAACGTCATGATATTCCCTTGAGTGTAGCAAACCTCATTAGTCTCATAAGGTTATGTATCAAAGATAGTAAATTTTGTTTTAATGGGGAATTTTTTGTACAAAAGTTTGGCATGGCTATGGGTATTCCCTTATCTCCTGTCCTTAGCAATATTTACATGGAATTTTTTTAGACAAAACTCTTACCAAGAATTTTGCCCCAAAAAGTTATTTGGTTTAGATATGTGGATGATATCTTCTCTATTTGGTCAGTTCACAAATATATACAGGAATTCCTTAATAATCTCAATAATTTAGTCCCTTCTATAAAATTTACTGTAGAGGAAGAAAGAAATTGTAATTTGAACTTTCTTGATGTAACTGTCCATAGAAATGATAGAAATTTCACCTTTCAGTCTTTCGAAAATCAACTAACATTGCCTCTTTTGTTCATTACTACTCCAATCACCATCAAAATGTTAAATTCTCTGTTTTTTCTAGGATGTTCCTAAGGGCTTTACGTGTCTGTAGCCCGCAGTTTATTGACGATGAAATTAAAACTATTTATGATATTGCATT
>NC_061087.1:73930436-73932936 GCF_015104395.2 Macrobrachium nipponense | reverse complement strand
CTTTGACAAACTCTCATGGCAACAGGACGGAGCAATGATTTGCTAGGTAAGGGCTTAATGTCACACCATCCCAAAAAGAGTCACCAGCATTCTCTAGGCTGTCACTCGGACCACTCTGTATCTAAGGAAGTTAAAAATGATGAGTCTGTACATTCCCCCTTTTTATGTTACATATATATATATATATATATATATATATATATTATATATATATATATATATATACACATACACACACACACACACACACACACACATATATATATATATATATATATATATATATATATATATATATATATATATATATATATATATATAACATTCAGGAGTCCCAGGAAGACAGCAGTCTAAGAAGCATGCTTTATTTATATATGAAGCGTTTCATGTTGCTTCAACACATCTTCAGTCTGCAATAATTAAAATTTACTCGATAAATTACAAGTTAAAAGTACCAATTATTACCAATAAAAAAATCAGCTAAAAATAATGTAAAACTATAAATAAAAACAAAACATGAATAAGTAAGAAAGGCTACCTATTCAAAGTAAGAATAAGAGTCAAGTGACCACAACAGTTCATACATGGATATTCTTGACCCTGTCCTGTAACTAAGACCTAGATGGCTATAATAACGAATCTGCAACAGCCTTTGAGAGGATCCAACGTAACTATCAAGGCATCTTGGGCATTGAAATTTATATATTATGTTGGATCTCATGAAATCCTGAAGCTTGTCCTTATAACTAAAGAAACCTCCAATTTTCTTAGGGTTCATAGGAATGAGGTTTAATTTCAAAAATCCTAGTTCGTTTTCAATAATTTGTTTAACCTTGAAACGTAAATTGTCGGAGTGAATAAAGGGAATTGGTGCATACAAAGTTAATTTTGGAACATTAAAGTTCAATGTAGGTTTGGAGACAAACCTTGTTAACATTTTGTTGATAATACTAAAAACTAAATTTCTTGGGAATGAGTTATTATAGCCATCTAGGTCTTAGTTACAGGACAGGGTCAAGAATATCCAATCCCGAATTTTCAAATATAAGGACTCATGCATCCAAATGCAAAATTAATGTGGAAAAAAAGCATTTTTCAATAATAGGCACTACTAAACAAACAGCCTACTTAACGACCCTTGAGTCTTTATTTATCAAGCACCTCTCTCCAGGCTTAAACTCTAATGTTTCTTCGTCTCCTCTCTCTCTGGCCTAAGTGTTGTCTGGGCATGTATGAACTGTTGTGGTCACTTGACTCTTTTCCTTACCTTGAATAGGTAGCCTTTCTTACTTATTCATGTTTTGTTTTTATTTAAAGTTTTACATTATTTTTAGCTGATTTTTTATTGGTAATAATTTGTACTTTTAACTTGTAATTTATCGAGTGAATTTTAATTATTGCAGACTGATGATGTGTTGAAGCAACATGAAACGTTTCACATATAAATAAAGCATGCTTCTTAGACTGCTGTCTTCCTGGGACTCCTGAATGTTTTATCTACGATTTTCCTGTTATATATATATATATATATATATATATAGATATATATATATATATAGTATAATATATATATATATATATATAATGTATATATATATATATATATATATATATATATATATAGATATAATGTATAGTTTATATATATA
Source organism: Macrobrachium nipponense (assembly GCF_015104395.2). Lineage (NCBI taxonomy): Eukaryota > Metazoa > Arthropoda > Malacostraca > Decapoda > Palaemonidae > Macrobrachium > Macrobrachium nipponense. Next base: position 73,931,287 of record NC_061087.1, on the reverse strand, counting down.
TATATTTGATATATATGGGATATATATATATATAGTATATATAATATATATGATATATAAAATATATATATATATATAATATATACGTACCTATATAGATATATAGTATAATAATATTATATATACATACATATGATATATACGTATATAATATATATATATTATACTACATATCTATATTCCATACATATATACTAATATATATATATATATATATATATATAACATATATATACGTACAAAAAACGCGTATATATATCTGTATGTGTGCGCGTACGTGCTTCTGGAGATATATTAATAATGAACCACAATACATTTTTCGATTTTCATTTCATCCAGAGAAAATTTAGTCTTCATACTTTATTTTACTTTATTTGACATATTAAAAACATGAAAATTCCGTATTCTTCAATTTTCACGAAGTGAAGTGTTTTCGCGGATAACCTTTGTGATATAAAAATATAATATTTACCTTGACGTTTAAGAAGTATTTTTAGTTCTCTGTTAACCAAGAAAGCAAGTCCAATATAGTTCTAAATTGAATTGGGTTCGTATGCAAAAATATTTCGTTCTTTATCGCAGTGGATGTCGACCTTTTAAACAAAAAACCAAATAGTTCTAGGAAGTCTTTCAATAATTATTATTTTTTTTTTCACTGGATCTGTCATTCAGTAATTAACTCTCATCTAATGTCAGCTCAGTGTACGTCAAATATTTAAGGAATTGAGTGAAGTGTATGTGAAAGACATTTTTTTTAAATGAACACCAACATTCACAATTTTTAGATTTATGCAAAAGAAAACTATTGTGATGGTTATTTGTCTGTCGGTCTGTGCTTTTTCTGTCTGCCC
>NC_061087.1:73922936-73925436 GCF_015104395.2 Macrobrachium nipponense | reverse complement strand
GGGATTCGGAGTGGTTTTGCATGGCTGTGAGACCATGTTTGAAGTCTTAGGAAACTCATTAAGGCAAATTGATATGATACGTACGATTGTTTTGTCGAATTCATATAATCAACTTATCTCGTCGAATAAAAGGGGTTTCGTACTATTATCCTCCTTGTGTTTGGTGTGAACAGCAAGATGCCATCATATGGATAATGTTGATGACATAACCGTAAAGACATCATCTGTAATAAATAAGACTAGTAAAAGTAGCAGAGAACTACATGACACCATCATAAAGATGATATTCATAATATGAAAATAAAGATATGAGTTATAAGGAACAAATAGTGATAATAGCAGAGAAAAAATCTCGGATGTTTTATGAAATTTAACATAGATTTCCACTTGCAAGGGGCTCGGTTGGTAGAGGAAAGAAATTCACAGGACCCCACCGGTTGTAGGAGGAGATACCGGTAACTATTCGAAACTAATTACCTTCGAAAATTAATGGTATGAAAGGAACGATCCGAAATGGATGAGACGTGATAAGGAAAATTAGACCCGAGGAGCTAAACCTGATCATTTGGAGATCCCTTGAGGTGCCGTTACAAAGGTAATAAATCCACGAACTAAATTTACTAAGCCAGCTTTGAGGGAAGGAATATTAATGAAATCACGAAAATCAGAAACAGAAGAAAAGTTATATTTTTAAACTCATAACTAATGGCAGCTAATCTGCCTCTGAACTTTAATACGAACGCGTATATACTGCCTCATTATGTATCAAATGACAGCAAATTTTGCTTTTTTTTTTTTTGTTCTTCCTTTTGACAAAAAAATTCTTTCTTTTTCTAAACATCATTAAATGTTGATAGGTTGTTCACCTGGGATGTGACTGAAATTCAATGTTATGACGCCTTTAGGTATGGACCGTGGACGGGACCCAAGAATGTTCTTTAGTAATCCCTGCAAGTTTTATGTTATGTAAAAGTAACGACCGTATTTAGAAAATCTCTCTCTCTCTCTCTCTCTCTCTCTCTCTCTCTCTCTCTCTCTCTCTGTATATGCATATATATATATATATATATATATATATATATATATATATATATATATATATATATATATATATACATACATTATGTGCGTATGTGTGTGCCTTGCATTCACAGGATAAGTCTTGATTGTGGAGTGTCGTAAGGCTTTAAGAGAAGCAGTCAGAAATGATCACTGTTTAGGTTCCCGTACACTGGTTGCTCATGTAAATGAAAATCTAATAAAATTTCATGGTCGATCGCCCGAAATAAGTTTACGGTCTTTGGGCAATGATGGTAGATTTGAAATTGCTCTTTTTGTGATGTGTGACATTTTGGACGGATATATCAATTGAACATTTATTTCGAAAATGTCGTCAACAGTTTTATAAATTACTTTACCTTTTAAAGCGACACTTTCCTTATTTCGTCTGGATAACGTTTGTGTGCTTCATATTTTTTTTTTACATAATATCTCAACAGAAAACATAATAGTAGCATACAATCCTTACCTTCGAATAGTTTTTTTTTTTTTTTTTTTTTTTTAGTGTTCTTCTTTCACTAAAAATCTACAAATATGACTGTACCCCTGAAATGATGTAATAATAAAGTATTAGGTTAAAACCTAGAACTGTTATTACCTAACTTAATTTGTTTTAGATTGCCTTTTTATTAATATTTTTTGGGCCCTGGTTTGGCCTGTTTCACTTGTTAAGGCTCGTTTTCGGCTATTTGGCCCCGGTTTGGGCTGTTACACTTATAAAATAATACCAATAACCACTAATCCATTTGTTGCATATATTTTACAAATTGGTTTTTAGTTTTCTGTAAAAAAAAATATAAGCTATTGACTTAGCTTTCTCTGTCCTTCCGCACTTTGTCTGTCCGACCTCAGATCTTAAAAAGCACTGAGGCTAGAGGGCTGCAGATTGGTATGTTGATCATCCACCCTCCAGTGATCAAACATACCAGATTGCAGCCCTCTAGCCTCAGTAATTTTATTATATTTACGCGTCTGGCAACGATATAGGACAGGACACCACTCACCCTTCGCCAAGACGATGTCTGTGGAACCAGATGAAACGTCGCCATAACAAATTATAACTAGAATTACCTGGTATAAGCATTTTATTATTATTATTATTATTTTGAAGATATATACATAGTCTACATAATCTACACCCCAGATTTCATTTACCATTCCCGTATTATGACTAATATCGGAGAAATAGTCATCTGCCTTAACAGCAACGAGGAATCGGCTATATGAAAGATAGGAAAAAAATATCATATCTGTAGATGAAACCTATCCACATGGAAGAATCATACAGGGGCCATTGACTTGAAATTCAAGCTTCCAAAGAATGATGGTTTCAACCTCCCACTGCAGACTCTAAACTTCGGCAATAACTGATGATGACATGGAGCCAGTGATTATTTTCATCACCATGGGGGAGGCGCAAACTCTCGACATCTAAGTGGCA
>NC_061087.1:73915436-73917936 GCF_015104395.2 Macrobrachium nipponense | reverse complement strand
TCTTTTATTATTATTTTATCCTTGCTGTTAGTGTGGGCAGTACTAAGTATGGATATTAATTATGAAGACTACTTCACATTTAGTTAGGAATATGTGTACAACTTATGTGTGGGGGGAAAATATTGCACACGTCCCGAGTAAGCTGGAGGTTGGATCACGCCTTGTTTCAGATAGTAGTAGATATTTACGTTATGTAAGATCTGGAGCGAATATAAGACTAAATAGTTTTATGTCTCAGAAGTTTTTCTTATTATGCTAAATCAAATGTTATGATAGGCAGGAAAACTGAATGAGAACATTTTAAACTAAAGCGTTCTCCTCCCCATTATTGCAAATGAAGAAAACAGCTATTTTCCTAAACATGAAGTTATCGCGGAAGGTGAGCACCTTCCGTTGATTGGCCTTTGATATGGATTCATCTTGTATTTCACTTATTCATTTATATTTTTATCTATCTATACATTAATTTATTAATTTCCTTTATTCTAATAAAAGATAACTTCATTCTGTATTTCTTATTATCTTCTGTGACTTCTTTCAAATGAACATCATATTCTTTGGTCGTCTTCCATTTCTCTCCTCTATGGCAAACTCAAATAATTTTTTTTCCATTAAACCTATAATACTCATAAATATTCCGTTTAGATATACAGGGTGAAAACGTAATCAGTGCCATGGTTTCTTTTTAGAAACAAATAGTTGGATAATGAAGACTGTTTGTTACGAGCGAAGCAAAGTCATTTCTGGCTGCCGGCATGTCCCACAACCCGGCCCTAACGCTATGCAAATGCTATTATCTCCAAAAGTGTTGAATATAAAAGAATTCTTTTGGCAATTAAAACCTTATATTTCATCCCATATAAGATTTATTTTTGAAATATCATGAATTCACAGGCTATGACAATATTGACTTTATATTTCCTACTGCCCATCCAAATTGACGGCATTGTAGTTCAGAGGCTCTAAAGAGAGAACGGAAATTTAGAACTTGTACACCAGAATTTTATTAATTAATTCGATTCATTTGCAGAATTTTGGTGGGAAATGCTGTGAAAACATGCGGTAATTACATTTAACACCAAAAACGTCTTTCCTAGAAAATAATGGCCATTCAAATATAAAGCATTTCCAAATAATAAAAAGAAAGGATTTCCAATGTAAATGACAGTATTCAATACTGTCATTTACATTGGAAATCCTTTCCTTTTATATCAAATGTTGATATGTTAACATCTAGTACTGTAATTTGAAAAATGGTTTAATTACGAGTTCCATCTGAAAGCAAGGTTAAAATCACATAAAAGCGTCAACAAATATTTTACACAGTGAAATACCCTATGGAATACAACGCAGGAAAGAGCGACCGATAAAACTGGAAGAAAATCTCAGAAAAGCGTAGACACAATAAAAAAATTTCGGCGTTGTTATGAAACTTCTCTAAGTAGAACTTAAGCAAAGAGTCCTCTCTTCGGAGAAATGCAAGGTGACGTAGCAAACAATAGCTTGAGGCAGCATTTCTTAGGAACTGTAAGAAGATTCAGTTATGGGTTCGCGTTCCAGTTGCGCCTTATCGACATACAACAAGTACTAGGTGAGCCGAATCCAGGTTTCTGTACAGCGTATAATGCTGTAAGAAACTCACAGGCACGGTCCATGAAATTTTCAGCCACGGGCTGGTGGTGGCCTGTGGTGTTGGCACCTTTATAGTGGTTCCAGACGAACGATCATGGCTAATATTAGCATGAAATAAACTAAAATAAAAAAACCGGGGTCTAGAGACTAGAGGGCTGCAATTTGTTATGTTTGATGATTGGAGGGCGAGATGATCAACATACCAATTAACAGCCGCGGACAGAAAAGTGCACAGACAAATGGCCATCTCAGTAGCTTTTTAACAGAAAACTAAAAATGTTTAATAATAAAAAGTGAGAAGGGATAAGATAATCAGAAGAAAACTACAGGTTTTCTAGTGTACTTAAAAAAAAAAATTCTTAAGGAAAGAAATCTTTCAATATGTAAATATGCAAGGGCACATGAAGAGAAAAGGTGCTCCCCTATCTGTTTGATTTTTTTTGTTTTCCCTCGCAATATTTTCATTATTTTATTTCCTGGAAAGCCGAGATTTCAGATTCGAGTACTAGGATTTCCAAATAGTTTTGTGGAGAACAGAAAAAAAGATATTCTAAAAAAGTTTTACTTTTTTTTATTTGGGATAGTAACTCCCCTGTCATCATTTTATTTTTCCCTTGCCTAAAAATCCAAATTATCTTCTTTGCCAGAAGTATCTTTTCCAGGTAAACCTTGTTCAGAAAATGGAAACAGAGGGATGTCGATGTTACTTAATCACGAGAATACGTTGGGTATCTGAGACTTTTATGTAAGAGAGATATGGACTTTTTTTTTTCTTTTAGAAAAAATAACGCGAAAACTTTGTGCGTTTATGAGGGTTATGGTATGCATGTGGTAGTAGTAACCTTTCTTACTGGGTACGGAATGAATT
>NC_061087.1:73902936-73910436 GCF_015104395.2 Macrobrachium nipponense | reverse complement strand
ATGATAATTCAGGCATGGAAACAGATAGAAGTAATAACAGAAAATATCATGGAACTAAAAATATCAGAAAGAGCAAGCAGAGGTAGATTAATAGTGCCCAAAACTATACCAGGAAAAATAAGGAAAGCACACAGGACATTAATCCACTACACACCAGCATCGATAATGCAGCGTCTATTCAATGCGTTGCCAGCTCATCTGAGGAATATATCAGGAGTGAGCATAGATGTGTTTAAGAATAAGCTCAACAAATATCTAAACTGCATCCCAGACCATCCAAGATTGGAAGATGCAAAATATACCGGAAGATGTACTAGCAACTCTCTGGTAGACATTAGAGGTGCCTCACACTGAGGGACCTGGGGCAACCCGAACGAACTGTAAGGTCTGTAAAGGTCTAAGGTCTGTGTGTGTGTGTGTGTGTGCGTGTGTGCGTGTGCGTGTGTGTGTGTGTATTTCTTAATCACTTGGGAGCGAACTAATATTTTTCATACATTCAACCTTTTCTATAATTTTCTCATAGTCTATTTGCACTTCGCAGTTCTTCCGTATACTCGGCAAGGAAAGTCAGGATACACTTTTTTTTAAATCTTTGGACATATATTGCTCAATAATGCGACACCTGCAACTCTAGATAGGAGGCATAGCTTCAAAATCATAGCGTTTGTTGCTTTCAAGATTTCCATTAACGTTATACCATAAAGATTCTGTAGAAGTCCTATAATCATTTATACTTGAATGTAGAAACAATCTCTATATTATTCGTTAATGTTGGTTTGGTAACGTCAGTTCAGAGTAGAATATGGATCATCCTTTTTTAAAATCTACTGTGAAACCTTACTTATAAGTAATGTTTGACACTAAACTGACGTAAAATTCATGCGTAATGAAATGTTTTAAAATTTGGGCAGTACTTGTGGAAATCGTGACGAACAATACAGTAAAAAATGAAATATTACTTTGAGAGATTGAGTGATAATATTTTTTCACATGTGTTTTAAAAGTGGAGAGAGAGAGAGAGAGAGAGAGAGAGAGAGAGAGAGAGAGAGAGAGAGAGAGAGAGCAAAATCTTCTTACGTGGAAGCAAAGGCCTATTTATAACTACTTAATTAAGTGGTAATATATATATTTTAAAGTATGTTTTAGAAGTGGAGAGATGGATGCCAAGATCGTTCTGAAGGGCCATAGTATTCAAGTTAATAAATTCATACCCTAACTTTGATTTCATTCGGCAGTTGCCGTAACATTCAAAGATTGTGAAAAGACGTAGAAAATTTCAAACACAGGCTGCGGTCATTCTTGCTCTCTTGATATAGTCTGTACTTTTAGAAATCGGTTTTCATCCACAAGTCATTCACGAAAAAAGCTGTGTTGGGAGATCTTTGAGCCTCGCGGCAAAGTAATGCAATCGTGTAGGCTAACTACGAACTGCTTTGTAATGAGAGCATAGCCAGAAAATCTTTGAGTTGACATACTACTTTAACCTTGATAAAGATTCATTTTTAAAGACAGTAACTTTGTAAACTGCAACTAGCATTCGATCCATATCAACGTCAAAGTAATCAAAGTGTGAAATCCGTTACGTAAGCCAGTACAGTGACTTGCGCTTTCTTGCTCGAAGTTCTACGGTTCCTTCTCACATCATAGAAACCGCTCTCGTGGATGCAACCTACCTTAGCCTTGCAACATTAACTGCCATTGACGTCAGCTAACTTTAAACGCTTTGGAATAGAAATAGAAATTTGTAGAAACTAAAATAATTATATTCACCACTTACGATGATGCAATAAATTCCCGTTCATGAAGGAAAACGAGTAAATATTGTCGTCGTGATACATATTACTATAATCAGAAATTCACATTCTATCTACCAGATCTCTATGAACGAATCCATTTGAGAAATTCCAATTACTTCGGACATATATCGTGTTTTTAAGTATCTGAACGGTTTTGTTTTGCAATTTCAACTTATATGATATAATTTGCAATGTATTTTCATAGTCTAGAGTAAATTTAGCGAGATTATGTCATTTAAGTAAAAACAAATGGGAAATTCGATGAACGAAAGCCAACGAAAACTGTATCTTCACTTTTCTTGTCGATAGTACATATATCATAGAGGGTATATACCTGGAGTTGCGATCTCTATACCAGCAATACTTAGTTCGGTGGTCTTCCACCGAGGGGGTGCGGCAAAGCCTTGCGGTCATTTTTAAATGTCTGGTAACCCGCAAATTGAACAGGGGATTAGTGCGATTGTGAATTTTTTATCGTCAATGTTTAATAAGAAAGTGTTTAGCGAATTTGTAGGGCCTAGTGAGTCTTTAGTGAATGTTTATGAAGTGTTTATTGAATGTTTACTGAGTGTTTAGGGCTTTGTGAATGTTATTGAATACTTAGTGTGTAAGTATTCAGTGAATGTTCAATGAGTGCTTAGGGTCTAGTGAATGTTAAGTGAGTGTTTAGGGTTTAGTGAAAGTTTAGTGCATGTCAGTGTTTAGTGATTGTTTACTGTGTAAGTATTCAGTGAAAGTTTAGTGCATGTTAGTGTTTAGTGAATGTTTACTGTGTAAGTATTCAGTGAATGTTTAGTGAGTGTTTAGTAAATATTTAGTGTGTACTAAGTATTCAGTGAATGTTCAGTGTTAAGTGTTTAGTGAATGTTTTGTGAATGTCTGTGTTTAGTGAATGTTTAGTAAGTATTTAGTGAATGTTTAGTGAGTGTTTAGTAAATGCCTTGTGAATGTTATTACTTAGTGAATGTTTAGTATGTAAGTGTTTATTGATTCTTTAATGAGTGATGAGTGGATGTTCATTCACTGTTTAGTGTTTAATAAGTGTTTAGGGGTTTAATGAGCATTAGGGTTTAGTGGGTATTTAGCGTTCAATGAGTGTTTAGTGCACTGTTTCTCAACCTTTTTCTGGTGGTGGCCACCCCCTTCAATCCAGTGCAAGTTGTTGTGGCCCCTCCATGCCAACTCTGAGTTCTTACCCACACACACACACACACACACACACCCGCCTTCCGTCCATCACCTTAATACGCCTAGGGAAGGTATATTAATGGTTCTAGTTTGAGTAGTACCATGTACTCAAAACACTAATTTCAGGCATGAATCAAATACCAATATTAATTGGAAAAATATTTTATTTGAACACGTATCTATTTACAAAAGGAATAAAAAACAAGGAATACATGTAGGTACAATTGGCTTTATCTTGAAAGGTTTCAGTGGGATCCCTGTGACTGATGCAGGCTGCCACTTGTCAATGTTTGGCTTGAAAGCTGTCAGAGAGAGACGTAAATCGCCTCTTTTTTCTATGTCAAGGCGATTTCGTGTCTTTGACAGCAGGTACATCACCCGACTGAAACCAGTCTCAACCAAGTAAGACGTGGGAAAGGCAAGTAAGAGCAACTTTACATCTTTCCAGAGTATTGGGTACTTCTTATACACATCTTGATTCATCCACAGCTTCTGGTGTCCTCCACGCTTGAACCTTGCTTGAGCTGTTGTGTTATTCTGAAGTTCAATGAGACTTTCTTGTAGGGTGACATCAACTTCAGATACATCAGCAATGAAGGGATCCACAAACCAGTGTGGCACAGTCATTTGGAGTAGGTCAGAGAAGCGAGTGTCCATATCATTATGCAACTGCTTCAGATGGTCAACATACACTGCTAGGTCATCATCAAGCAGATCGGTGGATATAACTGCTAAGGAAGGAAACTGTGCAAACTCTCGTCTTCCAAGGTTCAACCAGAACAGCTTGAGTTTCCCTTTAAATGTAGTAATTGCCTCCTTGCCGAAAACATGGTGGAGTTATTTCCTTGAAGCTCTTTGTTCAGAACATTTAGCTTTTCAAATATGTCAGACAGGTAGAAGATGTCACTCTTTGCATCAACAAGTTTCTGTCCAAGTTCTGTCCCACTAAAGAAAGAGATAACACTGTCCCAAAGTGCAACAAAACGGTTCAGGCAATTACCTTTAGAAAGCCACCTGACTTCTGTGTGCAACACAAGTTTTTCAAATTCTTCATTGTTCTTTTCACATAATTGCTGAAAGAGGCGATCTTTCAGTGCACTACTTTTTATCAAGTTGACAGCCTTGATAACATGCCCAAGTGCTTCATGAAGACGTCCTGCTAGGTTTTTGGCAACCAGGTGCTGCCGGTGAACAACACAGTGCACACAAACGACATTAGGAACAGCTTTTTTTAAGTAAGCACTGAATCCCCGATACCTTCCTATCATAGCAGCAGCGCCATCTGTTGCACAAGCCACAATGTTCTTGAGTGGAATGTTGTTCTCCTCAAATAGACCTCAAGTTTTTTGAAGATGGATTCTCCTTTAGTGTCAGTCGTTAATTTCAATGCGAAAAGCATTTCTTGACATATTTCATCTACATCAAGAACCTCACAAATGCCATCAAAAGAGCAGAATTATCAGGTAAAGTTGATTCGTCGAGTTGAAGCGAGAAATCATTCACCTGCAGTTTTGAGATTAATTGGTTTTCAACATCAGCTGCCATCTCATCAATACGGCGTGATACTGAGGAGTTGCTCAGAGGAATAACACTAGTTACCTCTTGTGGACTCTGATTCATGACTGTTGAAAGCACTACAGCCACTGCCGGCATGATCAGAGATTCACCGATAGTATGAGGCTTACCTGCTTTTGCAATCAAATTTGCTATCTTGTAAGAAGCCAACATCCCTCTGTCTACTTTTGCCACTTTTTGGGTAAACATATGATTCACTGTCATCCTTCCTTGGAACTCATCACGTAATTTCTTGAAGAAATCTAGCGGCTTGTCTTTCTTGTCTTTATGTGCAGTCTCCAGATGCTTTTTCAGTTTGCTGGGACGCATACTTTCATTTGAGAGTGAGGTCATACACAGCAGGCACATAGGCATTGTAGTATTTTGTGGAGATTCAATGAATCCAAAAGCAAGATATTCGACAGAATACTGTCTGCATTTTTTCTTAGCTGGACTGGTCATGCTTATCTAAAATAAAAAACAAACAAAACTCATTAAAACTCAGTACCGCTATTATTGTCTGGGAAATCATTGCCCTCCACATATTCAAACAAGCAAATAAAAAAGCAAAAGTTATTAGCCATAAAAGATACTCTTACCCCTCCCTCAATAACAAATAAAGTGAATAGATAAATAAAATTCATGACAAGTATGTGTGTGTGTGTACTGAGTGTACATGAAAGAGACTGTGTATGTAAGTATAAATGTATGTTTGTACACTGTATGTAAGTATAAATGTATGTTTGTATGTACATACGTATGTGGATATAAAGTTATCTTTCACAAACCTCTTTGGTAGAACTTAAATCAAGTCTCTTCCTCGTAAGTCTATGTTAAACTGAAAGACGGATCTATTATTGAAGAAGAAACAATATAACGGTTATATTATAACCCATATACCGTTGCTGTTAAAATTGTTTATAAACATCTTAATGGTTGTCGTTCGGAAGTTTACCAGTCAGCATAATCTTTGATAGTTCAGTCTTTTACCACTCTGCCTGCTAGAGAGAGGGAGAGAGAGAGAGAGAGAGAGAGAGAGAGAGAGAGAGAGAGAAAGAGAGAGAGAGAGAGAGAGAGAGTTAATGGTTTTTGTCAAGGGTCATAGTTCAGCCTTTTACCACTCTGCCAGCTAGAGAGAGAGAGAGAGAGAGAAAGAGAGAGAGAGAGAGAGAGAGAAAAGGTGTCAGGGTGCATAGTTCAGCCTTTTACCACTTGCCAGTAGAGAGAGGAGAGAGAAGTGAGATTATTGAATATTTCACTGTCTGCAAAAATTACCTGGTATATTGAATTGAATGATTTTCAAACTAAACTCAAGCATATTAATGATTTATTTCAAAATATTACACATTTATATATTTTGTGGGTCCTAAATTTTCTGTGGCCCCCCATGGCCCCCCATTTTTCAAATTTTGCCTTGTGGCCCCTGAAAAAATCTCATGGCCCCCAAGGGGGCCATATGGCCCACGTTGAGAAACACTGGTTTAGTGTATGGCGAGCGCTTAATGAATATTTAGTGAGTGTTTAGTGTATAGTGAATAGTTAGTGAATGTCTAGTGTATAGTGAGTGCTTAGTGAATACTTAGTGATTGTTTAGCGTTTAATGAAAATTTTGGATTAAGTGAGTGTTTAGTGAATGTTACTGAGTGTTTGCAATATAGTGAGTAGTGAGTGTTTAGTATTTTATGAGCGTTTAGTGTACAGTGAGTGCCTAGTGAGTGTTGAGTATTCAGTGAGTATTTGGTGTTATTGAGTGTGAGTGTATAGTAAATGTATTGTGAATGTTACTGTTTAGTGATTGTACATTTCTGTGTAGGTAGTGCTTAGTCACTGTATGCTAAGGAAGTCCTGTAATTTACATGAACCATTTATGCTAGTCACTGCTTAGAAGCCTTAGATCCTGGAGCAGATGCTTAGGTCTTGACCAAAATAGTTGGAGTGCTTAGGCCAACCTGTTTTTGTAAGGTAAATTTTCTCTGTGAAACTGGGTACAGTAATATATTAATAATAATAAGAAAATACCAGCAACAATAATTATACCAATATTAAAAGTAATATTAGTAGTAATCATAAGATAACGATAAGAGTAATAATAATAATACAATTATAATAGTAAAAAATAAAAAAATAATGATAGTAAAAATAATAATAATAAAGTATAGTGCTATGAGCTGGACCGAGACCTTTCAATATGGCCGCTCGAGGTCACACGCTAGGCAGGGAGATCGCCACTCCAGTGATTGACGCTCAGTGACATATATTCCAGTTATATGTTTGTTATTCTTTCGCTGGTTATCTCTAACACTGTTGCTTCTCCACTGTATTTGTATTTCGATATGTAAACTTCTACTGATACTAAATGAAAATTCTTTGAGTGAAGAATACATAACCAAAAAGAGACCAAATGCGTCACTCATTACCAAGCAGTAAACAACCTAAGGATTCGGGGCTCATGAGTTCTTTGTAACCAGTTATTCCACTTCCATTGATCGAAGGACTTCTGCGTCTGTCTGTTTGGGTTAGTACTTATAATTCAATTTTCGACATGTTCCCTTCGTTCGATTAACTTAAAATTTTGCATGGCTACTCTTGATCAGTAGGTCAGCAGTGACCTCTAGTGAGTGACCTCTCCAAGTATCTCAGGATTTGTATGAATTTTTTGGGATTTATCATACCGTCTTAACTCTGTAGAATAAGTAAATAGCTCTACAGATTTTTCAAACTTTTTTTGGCTGGATAGGATATCACGTTCATTTTCGTTAGTTACAATCATAAATCGGTTGCAATTTCTGTCAAAACTAAAAAAATATAGAATATAAGATTATACAAAAAATGTTTTAAACACGTTTTTATTAAAATGCACTAAAAAGTATATATACATATATATATATGTGTATGTGTGTGTGTGTGTGTGAGTGTGTGTATACACTTTTTTTTAGACGCACCGGGATTTTCTTACAATTAA
>NC_061087.1:73885436-73900436 GCF_015104395.2 Macrobrachium nipponense | reverse complement strand
AAGAGATGCAAATATACTGTAGCTCTCTCTCTCTCTCTCTCTCTCTCTCTCTCTCTCTCTGTTTGTCTGTCTCAGACGTTGTTATGAATTCCAAGAAAATCTACATCTGAATTGATGTGTAAAAGTCAAAACCCCAGAATGTCAACAATAGACATTTATTCTACAAATAGAAAAAAACAAGTAAATGAAAAATCATGCATGTTAAATCTCTAATCCTAATTACGTTATATCTACAGGCATTAAATTCTTGCAAAAAATTATAATTGGTAGGGAGTAACTTCAGCTTTCTACAAAAACACCCAAAGTCCACTTATATGGCTATCCGTGATCGAAAAAAAAATCAATGTCACCTCGGTCCCAGTTTCATTCCCACAAAGGGCTATATGCCAGATTAAGATTTATGTCTTATTCATACATTTCGACACACACACACATACATAGGTACTTAGATACATATATATATATATATATATATATATATATATATATATATATATATATATATATATAGATATGCATGTATGTATATATGAATCAGAATCAGGGAAATAGTTAGATTTGCAGAAGGAGTGATGCCCTTTAATTAAGATTACCTCCCATCTATTTTAATGAACTTAGACTGATTGCTTCTTGACTGTTCAGTTTTATAAGGGATCACTGTTACCTTTAGAGTATTCAGTCGTTTAGTATTTGTGATGAAGGGTCCGGTGTCTGGCTATAGTGAGGTAAGCAATAACCAAGTACTTGATCAAACTGTGCCCCAAGTACAAAAGGTGTCCCAGACTCAGGAATAAAAAGGTCTCTTGCGCTAACAAGTACAAATGTAGTAACCAGATACTTGGCAATTTGGGTTAACAAATATTAATGGTGTCCAGACACAGATCTTTGTCTACTTCCCCCAAATATTAATGGTATCCAGACCCAGATACTCTGGGCCACTTCGTCATAATATATATATATATATATATATATATATATATATATAGATATATATATATATATATATATATATATATATATATATGTATATATATATATATATATATATATATATATATATATATATATATATATATATATATATATATATTATGACGAAGTGGCCTAGAGTATCTGGGTCCGGATACCCAGATACTCTAGGCCATATACACACATATATATATATATATATATATATATATATATAATATATATATATATATATATATATATATATATATATATATAATATATATATATATATTCAATTCAAGCTACAAATGTCCTTTAATATCTAAATTCACTTTACCTCCCAAATGATATATTTTCATATATGTACCGAAGGGGAATTTTTTAATTATCAACTAAAAAATTCCCCTTCGGTACATATATGAAAATATATCATTTGGGAGGTAAAGTGAATTTAGATATTAAAGGACATTTGTAGCTTGAATTGATATATAAATGGATCACGGTTCGATGTGATAATTATTCATATATATATATATATATATATATATATATATATATATATATATATATATATATATATATATATATATATATATATATATCTATATATATATATATATATATATATATAGATATATATATATATAGAACTGAACAGTCAAGAAACAAGCAGTCTAAGTTCATTAAAATAGATGTGAGGTAATCTTAATTAAAGGGCATCACTCCTTCTGCAATTTCAAATCTAAATATTTCTCTGATTCTGATTCATTTGAGGGAAACGGCACAATTATCACTCTAAATTTCTACCTAACCAGAAATAAAATATATTATATTATATTGTTATATACTGGTGGAAGTAAATGAAACTCTTCCAAAAATTTTAAATACAAAAATTTATTTCTAAATTCAAAATTTATAACTGAAATTCACAAACTCAGGGAAATTTTTATTACTCGAAAATAAAAGTTTAATCAATTCTTGGATTCATTATTAAGAAAAATTAAATCAAAATTTATCAAGAAAATTAATTAAATTAAATTACAAAGCAATAATTAAATTTGAAATTAAATTTAATTAAATACAAATTAATTCACAAGTGTAAGATTCAAACAGTTACACAATAAAATATTATTCAAACCAATTAATCAAAATAAAGACAATGCAAAAAAACATGCATAATATGAAAACAATTAAAGCATTGACAGTACAAACATTAAGCATATAAAATGGATATGTCAAAAGAACAAAGCAAAAGAAAATGTACAGAAAATGATAACTTTATCCAAACACTGTAAAATAAAACCTCGAAGTGCACTTCAAAACATTTGTAAAATACCTGTATACGCAGTTGCAACTCCTCGCTCAAAAGAAAAGGCCTGTTACAATCTTCAACACTTTTGTGGGCGCCTTCACAAAAATAATATTAATAACACTATGCTCAGATTCCACAAACAACACATACATTAAGACAATTACTGAGTGACCAGCTAAAATACAAACGTGAGTTACATTACCTTAATGAAACAGTCTCGCGAATGAGCGAGCACGAGAGATTTGAGAGAGAGAGAGAGAGATTTAAGAGCAATGCTACACTCTCTAACACACGCCGCTATGCCTCAAAAGCGAATGAATAGTTTTATATTCGTAAATATGCGTATCAGGGTGAATGGAGGTGAGTGAGTGTACAAGTCCGAGACAAAAACCTATTACGTCATCTCTATAGGGATACCGAGCGGCCTCTTTGGCTGCGTTCACGTATGTCTATGAACAAGGACCCCTTGTTTCTTTACAGGAACGTTTGGAATGATAAATAATTAGCTTAGCTAAGGCATTCTCAAGATGTGAAAAACAACCCTCTTCAGAGGCTTATAAGCTTCCACTCCCTCTCTCTGTCTTATGTTACTTTTTCCTTTCTCCGCCTTATGTATGTTTAAAAATGAAAAGTTACACTACATAACATGTTATCTTTATATGGGGAATCTGAACACAAAAACATACATTTCACAACATTATACACAGTTTCTGAGGTGAATTAATCATATTACCAAAATTA
Source organism: Macrobrachium nipponense (assembly GCF_015104395.2). NCBI lineage: Eukaryota > Metazoa > Arthropoda > Malacostraca > Decapoda > Palaemonidae > Macrobrachium > Macrobrachium nipponense. The sequence continues at coordinate 73,897,432 of NC_061087.1, read as the reverse complement.
TAATTGCATCACAAAACTTACATTATAAGAAAATATATATATATATATATATATATATATATATATATATATATATATATATATATATATATATATATATATATATATATATCTATATATATACATATATATATATATATACATATATATATATATATATATATATATATATATATATATATATATATATATATATATATATATATATATATGAGATCCTCACATGAAAATTAAATAAGAGGTACCAAGATTTTCAACTTTTATTCCAAAGTCATCTTCAGGGTACTGAAAAATTTTTAAGAGAACAACTTACACAAGAAAGCAACATGAGGCCTCAAATAACAATTAACAATGAAACAAGTCAACAACCTACCCAAGTATGTAAATAAACATTGTTCAAAACAAAAAACGTACTTATTTGTTATTTGTGGCCTGATGTTGCTTTCTTGTGTAAGTTGTTCTCTTAAAATTTGTCCAGTGCCCTGAAGATGACTTTGGAGTAAAAGTTGAAAGTCTTGGTACCTCCTTTCATTTTCGCGCGAGGATCTCTTATATATATATATATATATATAGTTATTATATATATATATATATATATAATATATATATAATATATATATGTGTGTGTGTGTGTGTGTGTGTGTGTGTGTGTGTGTGTGCGTGTGTGTGTGTGTGTGTGCGTGTGTGTGTGTGTGTGTGCGTGTATGTATATTTGAATCATAAACATTTGGAACGTGATGAATATATAAATAAAGGTAGAAGGAAATAAGTACCAAGAAACCAACAGATTCTTGGTACTTATTATTAATCTCCCATCCCCAAACAAAACACGGGTGCAATTTAAGATGTTTACAAAAAGATTAAGTCCAACTGCTCAGGAACAGGGACAAGGCAATCAAAGGATTATGCTGGGCGGCAAATGACAACATTCAAATTTTTGGTAAACAATAGAAACCTTTTTTCTCAAGATAAACTTATTCACAAAACATATATTAAACTTACATATACATCGAAAATATCTATAAAGCAACTAATTTGTATTTAAGTCTGTTATTGTATCTATGAGGACATTCTTAAACATATTACTTATAGAAGGGTCTAAATAAAAAAGGGCACGACTGAAATTAAAATTACAATGGGATGTAAGTTGTACAATGCACGATTATAAAAGATTTTGTGATAACACATCTTTTGATCTTGTAATTACTGAACTGCCGTTCCAATTTATCCTGTGGTCATTTTCGCTTAAATGAGTGAATATTGCATTGGATGTTTGCCTAGTTTTGACTGAATACTTTTGCGATTCAAGTCTTACTTCTAAGCCCTTGCTAGGTTGACCGATATAAAAAGAGGGGCAGTTCATACATGGAATCTTATATATTATGCTGTTGCTTAACCTGGGGCCATTTTTTATTAGTATTCCTTTTAGTGTGTTATTATAGAAAAAAGCGAGGTTGACCTTAAAAGATTTTATAAATGTTTTTATGGTTTCAAAACTGTTAGAATAAGGCAAGTTGAGAATGTCCTTAGAAGTTTCTTTCTCCATGTTACTCTATAAAACATTTCGTGGGCTTTATTATAGCAGATATCTAACATATATGAAGGATATAACATATATCTGTCTCTATTTTTCTTATATATTCAATTTCTTCATCCAAATATTGTGGACTGACAATGCGCAATGCTCGTAAAAACATAGAAATAAAAATTGATATTTTGATATTAAGATGGGGACCTGTATAAAAATTGACATAAATTAAATTGATGGTTGGTTTCCTATAAACACTGAATATATATTGAAATGGTTATTTATGTATCAAAACATCTAAGAAAGGGATGCAATTGTCTTTTTAAATTCTGAGGTAAACTTAATCGATGGTACCTAGGTATTTAATTTAGAGAGTAAATAATTTATATCAATACCAGAAGGAAAAATAGCTAAAATATCATCATCATATCTATACCACTTTAAAGGAATGTAAATGATAGAAGGTACATAGCGTTTTTCAAAGAATTCCATATACAAGTTTGAGAGGACTGGTGATAAAGGTTTGCCCATTGCCATACCAAATATTTGTTGATGAAATTCACCATTGAATACAAACTTTCAATCATAAATGCACAACTAGCGAGTGAAATAATGTAACTTACAGCTAGAAGTAATTCATGTTGGGTTAGTTCGTTATTAAATTACTCCAAAATAGAATCTATAGGGACTTTAGTAAAAAGGGAACATACATCAAAACTAACGAATCTATCAGTGGGGCAAATAGTAAATTTGTTTAATTCATCAACTAAATCTAGAGAATTATATATATGAGAATCTGAGATAGTTCCAAGTAACGGGGACAAGAGCTTAGAGATATATCTCGAAAGTTTATATGATATTGAACCAACAGTACTGATAATAGACTGCATAGGATGATTTTCATTGCGTGTTTTTACTAATTTGTACAAGTAAAGTAGCGAAGGAAATTTGACTGACAATTGGCCTATTATCAGTACTGTTGGCTCTATTTCATATAAACTTTCGAGATATATCTCTAAGTTCTTGTCCCCGTTGCTTGGAACTATCTCAGATTCTCATATATATAATTCTCTAGATTTAGTTGATAAACTAAATAAAATTACTTTTTGCCCCACTGACAGATTCTTTAGTTTTGATGTATGTTTTCTTTTTACTAAAGTCCATATAGTAGTTTCTATTTTAGAGTATCTTAGTAACGAATTAACCCAGCATGAATTAGCTCTAGCTGTAAGTCACATTATTTCACTCACTAGGTTGTGCAATTGTGATTGTAAGTTTATATTCAATGGAGAATTTCATCAACAAATATTTGGTATGTCAATGGGCAACCCTTTATCACCAGCCCTCTCAAACTTGTATATGAAATTCTTTTTAAAACGCTATTTACCTAATGTCATTTATATTCCTTTCAAGTTGTATAGATATATTGATGATATTTTAGCTGTTTTGCGTGCTGCTATTGATGTAAATTATGTATTCTCTAAATTAAATAGCAAGGTACCATCGATTAAGTTTACTTTAGAATTGGAAAAAGAAAATTGCCTCCCTTTATTAGATACATTGATACATAGATAACCATTTCAATATATATTCAGTTTTTTATAGGAAACCAATCAACAACTTAACTTATGTCCATTCTTATTCAGGCCACCATCTCAATATCAAAATTTCAAATTTTTATGAGCATCGCGCATTGTCAGTCCCCAGTATTTGGAACAAGATATTGAATGCATAAGAAAAATCGGGACAGATTTATGTTGTCCTTCATATATATTAGATTTTTGCTATAATTAAGCCCACAGAAAGTTCTATAGTGGAAGTAACACGTAGAAAAAACTTCTAAAAACTTTCTGAGTTTGCCTTCTTTTAATTTTGAAACCATAAAATCATCGTTGAAATCTTCTAAGGTCAATTTCGCATTTTTCTATAATAACACAATAAAAGGAAAACTAATAAAAATTAGCCGCAGGGAAGGCAACAACATAATATATGAAATTCCATGTATGGACTGCCCCTCTTTTTGTATCAGTCAATCTAGCAAGGGCTTAGAAGGAGGATTTAAACTGCATAAATATTCTGTCAAAACTGGGCAAACATCCAATGTAATATTCATTCATTTAATTGAAAATGACCAACGGACAAATTGGATTGGCCGTTCATTAATTGCAAGATCAAAAGATGTCTTATCACAAAATCTTTTAGAATCAGCCATTATACAACTTACTTCCCATTGTAATTTTAATGTCAGTCATGGCCTGTTTTATTTAGACCCTTGTAAAAGTAACATGTTTAAGAATGACCTCAAAGATACAATAACAGACTTAAATACTAATTAGTTGCCTTATAGATATTTTCGATGTACATGCATGTTAATATATGTTTTGTGAATAAGTTTATCTTGAGAAAAAAGGTTTCTATTGTAAAAATAACCTAAAACGACAGGTCTTCTTTCCCACTGTTACCACTACATTAAGGGGTCAGTTGCCTAATGCACTTTCTCCTCTGTCTTCTATCAAAAGCATCATCAGGCATGGTTTATTGTTTGGCAAACGGGGTCTTTACAACTGCATGCCCTTGCTGCCATCAACCACAGTTATTGGCATTGGGCCTAGCCTTTTACTGAAAAGTAAGACTAAGACAACAGTTTCCACAATTATTGACAGTGGGCCTAGCCTCTTACTGAAATGTAAAACTGCAAGGCAGCAGCTGTCATTTTAGCTGTCTTTTACAACATACAGGACCTACGGTGGTAGTATTCTTACACCCCTACCACAAGATCAGAACCTAAAATGAGTTCGTTGAGAAGAATAGTGACACTCCTGATACCATTTAAGTCCAAGTTCAAGAAGGTGGGGTGAGAAGGGGGTCGGAATGGGATGACTTGTGAAAATAACCGAAAATGACAGATATTAGTGTCTAATTTATATTTTTCAAGGTCGCTGAGATGAATAATGACACTTCCGACTCCTTTAAGTCCAAGTTTACCCCCTATAGAAAGGTGGGTGAGAAAGGGCTGGGAAAGTTGTGATATCTAAAAAGAACTGAAAACTGCAGATATTACTGTCTAATCCATAGCTTTTGAGGTTGCTGAGATGAATAGTGACACTCCCGGTGCCCTTTAAGTCTAAGTTCAGCTCTGATAGGAAAGGGGTGAAAAGGAGTAAAAAATAAAATGTCAAAAATGTTTTATATTAGTGTCTAATCCATTGTTTTTAATATCCCTGGGATGAGCATAGACACTTCCAGTGTCCTTCAAGTCCAAGTTCAGCCCCAATAGGAATAGCGCAACAGGAACAAAGGGAGTTGGGGGGGAGTTGGGGGGGAGAGAGAGAGAGAGAGAGAGAGAGAGAGAGAGAGAGAGAGAGAGGGAGTAGAGGGGATTTGGAAGGAGAGTCTTCCTTGACAGTGCTGGGTTGGTCAGCTAGTATAGGTATAAATAATATATATATATATATATATATATATATATATATATATATATATATATATATATATATAAAGGATCACACACTGGAAACAATGACCGTACACCTAAATAAGTGTATTCATTGATGAATAAAAGCACAGGTGGGATAAACATGATTAGAGCTTTTACGCTGAAACCAGACGCAACTGTGGCGACTAGAAAATTTTATTTTCCTAGCGTACGAATATTGACCTATATTAGAAAAATCTTTTGGTGTGCTGATGGACCGTTACATAATAGCAGGAAAGAGAGCTTCTGGAAAAAATGCCATCATTACGTATCATTATCTGTCTGCACGATATTGTGAAATGAAACGTATATTACACAATCCTGAAATTGGGATGGCTTCAAAATAAGGATAATAAAAAACATTATCAGGAAAATATACTTCAGATACAGTTTGTACCAGTGACAGCCTTAGCTAGAATATCACTAATTTGGTAATCTTCTTGATTATAAGTTAATTTGGTTAATGATGAGATTTACGAAAAAAAAAATGGAAAAAAACCTTGCATTGCTTCATAAAAGCAGATGCTAATTAGAGTAAATTCTAAACATGTGTAATCGCAAGAACTACCTGCCAAAATGAAGCGTTGATTCATAATTCATTATCATGTTCAGTTGAGTTCTTATAGCTTAAATCTCGGCTCACAAGAATTTCGTCTACATATCTCAAACTTTTAATGGAATAAAAGGGCATAAGTTATGAAGTCGTTGTAAGAATATAATAAAGACAGAAGAATCAACATAAAAGAGGAATGGCCGAAGGAAAATTTCCCCAAAATCTCTTGCATAAACCATCTCATTCCTCATACATATTAACTATTGATAAGATAGTATTGAGAATTTCCACGAAGAGAGGTCCGTTAGGATTTGTAGCATCAGTAATGTTGAGGTTTCTTGCCCTAAATTCTGAAGAAGAAAAATAATTCATTACACGCTAACACTGCAAAAATAAAATCTACACTGTATGACCGTTGAATTTCTATAGATCTACTAAATGTGTGTGATAGATTACTCCTATTTCCCAGCCAAAGTCACTTGGTAAAAGTGTACAAGACCCATGAAGGATATATTTTAACTTTGCTGAGTATCATACTTGCACATGCATACACACATACACACACACACACACACACACACACATATATATACATACATATATATATATCATAGACCCCTTAAATAGAAGGACTGGTATCCTCTATGCTCGGTATCTGGAACTTGGGTCCCACCCAAAATTTGTGTCAAATACATGATAGAACCTTCATTCTGGTGTCTTAAGGGGTTTTGAAGGGCGAAGAGTTCATTTGTCATACTTTTAACCTCCTACGATGTCATCTGAAGGTCATTTAAAGGTCAAATCTAGGTCATTTAAAGGTCAAATCTCATAAAAAACACAAAATCATACAGAATATTGTATATTCTCTCAATTAAAGCAATGGAAAACACACCTTAAGTTACCCTGTCACTGAATTAAAATCCATATATAAACAGTTAAGCCTGGAGAAACAACAGGAACATGTCTAAGGCAAACAATATAGTTATTCTAGAAACAAAATCATTGAAAAAACATTCCATAATATAAATAACATTAGGTACATGTTTAGTTTTTAGCAGATAGTTTTTCTTTTCTTCTCAAGCAGCCAAGGTGTCATTCTTTATCACTGTTGTCTAGCACAAATGCTTTCAAAAAAATGTTTGACAGAGTAAGGCATGCTCCTTGAATTGCAACCATTGGACTATCGATACAAGATAAAGTTTGGCTGAGATGAGCTCGGCAGCAATGCAAGTTGCACTCATCAAAAAGTTTATAGGCTGAGTGTACAAAATGCACTGTTGAGAGTAGAGGTACAGTTAGTCCACCTCTGCTTAAGTTTGTGAGAAACTCTGAATTAATATGATGGTCGTCGTTATCTTCAGTTTCGACACTCAAAATATTACCTCGAAATTTGTGTTCCAGATATCCAGCTAGAAAAATAATTTTATGTTTGATACTGTCATTAGATTGAACTAGGTCTTCAGTGTCAGCAATAGTGATGTCAAAGTGATAATCATCAATGCAAATGTTAGAGGTACAAGGCACATCATTAGACTGGTGCGGCGTAGACTCGTATTTCAAAAGTGCATGGAGGTTCTTGGTTGCTGCAGCTGCCTTGATATCTACAATGTCAATGTAGAAATTACCCCCATTGCGTTGTCTGGCTTGGCCAAAGAACTTTTCAAGGGCCTCATCAGCAAACACACCAGGTAGCACATAGGTGAACTTGTACTGTGTCAATAGCCACTCTGCAGCCTCAATGTTGGCTCTTGTAGACAGCACCAATGCCTCTGCAGTTTGCTTTGTGAGCTTTTGCGTCTGACCTCGACCACCTGACCATGCACAAGAGGATATAACATCACAAGTTTCATTAAGTTTCTTGAAAGTAGTGCAATTATTGGTCCATGGTTGACGACAATCATCACGCATGTTAATACCGGAATACCGATCTTTCACATTCATCATGTGGAACCAATCAGTGATCAGCTTAACAAAAATGATGGTGCCCTCGCTAATGCCAAGTTTATCCTTTAGAGTTGAAAAAAGGGCAGCAACAGTTTTGTCATTGAAGATTTGACAAACAAAAGGCACGCTTTGTCTCTGCAAAGGCTTTGGGTACACAGCTGTGTATGTGATCTTGGTTAGACGGATGCTGTTTCTCCTGTCTTCATCGTACAGTGCTTCTATGTTCTTCCATCGTGCAACATATGTTTTTCCATCTTTTATGAAAGAAAGTTCCTTATCCTGAACGGTTATCCAGTTATTTCTTACATTTTTGAAAGAATGAACATAGTCAAAAAACAAGGAAAGCATGAGAATTTATAGCATTTATGAAAGCTTTACCAGGACCACCTAATTTACCATAAACTGCAACGTTTGTGTTGCAATTATCACCTACACAAGAAATTATAGTACCACCAGCATTGCTAACCGCTACTAGAGCTTCTACCAGAATTTCCTTGAGTTGATCTGAATTAAGTTTTGCAACAGGGTAAATGCGTAGTATATATTTAGGGCCACCAAAATGGCAGACAACTTCAATTACTAAAGCATGTGTTGCGAGAACTTCGGTATCACAAGAACCATTTTGAGCGTAACCAACAACACGACCACCTGAGTACCTAAGTGTTTCTGTGAGCTTCACTTCATCAAAAAGAATGTTGACAAGACGCTGCTGAGGTTTAAGTTTTTGAAAAAGTTGCTCCAAGTTTTTATCATGTAGACTACAGGAGAGAAGTTTTTTCAACAGTTCCACTCTAGGTAAAACAACTGAACCAGACTTTCGTAGCATTTTATATGCAGCTGGTGAAATGTTATGGAGTTCGGCACCAAGAACATAAAGATTTCTGTCAAAGCGACGGCCTTCTGGATGAGTGAGTAATAACTGTAACTGAGAATGAAGAAACTGAAAATGAGGCGAATCAGAACAACTCATATGGCTCAATTCCTGTACTGCACTTTTCAGATAGTCTGCATCTTTGAACTCATACTCTGTTATGCATGACATAATTTTATCAAACTGGGACCATTTACTGAGAAGGCTATTCTTTTGCAGACAACCAGCTTTAGAAACGCATTTAAGATACAAAAACCCAAATGACGATTTCACATGTTGCAAATGGAGAAATTGGATAACGGAACGGCCCTTTGCATCAGTTTTAGAAATGTAAATATCATCACTATCACAAACAATACGATAATCCTTTGAGATATGCTCCTGGATGTCATTACAAAATGAATAAAAGTCGCCGATCTTATCCACAACTTCATTTCGGAGTCTTTCGTTTTCAGCTCGGGTCTCTGCTGAAGCAGTTGTAATTCTGGGTGCTGAGGGGACCTGCTTTAAGCATGACTTTGAAACTCCAGGGAAAATGGATGGTGGATGACTTGGTCTTTTCCCTCCTTTAACTGTAATCCATTCACAGTCAAAATGATGAGCACAGGCATAGATCTGATTCAGCTGTAGCAAACTGGAACGCTCATTTGGCATAGCATCGATCCAACGGTTTCGCTCCACTTCATCAGTTGGAATGATACTACTTTGGTGTATGGTTCATCCCTGTAATTTCCTCGACATCCGTAGACATTACACTTCTTAGGCATTGTGCGTTGTTAGTAGAAACCCCTGAACAAAATTAAATAAATTATATCAATTATGGTCTAAGACAGTTTGGCAATTAGTTTATCAATATGTTGCTAGATTACATTCCTTTTTCGACTAAAACATAAACTCCTTAAATAGGCCCATTTTATGACTAACCATAACGGCACTAAAAGTGAATAAATGTAAAAAAATGTTTACATACATTCAAATCATTGTTTACATACATTCAAATAATTGTTTACATACATACAAATCATTGTTTACATACAGTGAACATATTACGTCATAAAATAGTGGGACCCAAGTTTCGCAACCCGAGAGTGCAAGATACTAGTCCTTCTATTTAAGGGGTCTATGTATATATATATATATAATATATATATATATATATATATATATATATATATATATATATATATATATATATTTGTTACACATTGGGATCAAACCGAGTCTCTCAGACGGAAGGCAGACACACTACCAACTGACCTACACAGGGCCATGTTTTGCGGATTCAATCCCGATTTGAGTCAGATATATATATTTTTTTAATACTTGATCATGCGTTGATGATTTCCATATATATATATATATATATATATATATATATATATATATAGAGTATATACATATAAGCTTAGTTACCTCTGGATTATTGTGAAGTGGTGAAGCGCTAACAGAGTTTCTTTGTTGCTTGCAGAACAAAACATTCTACGTTACATTCCATTTCTCTTTTTTCTGAATTTCAAAATAATTCAGTGAAAAGAGTGTCAATATAAAAGAGCAAAAGGCTAAACATTCTTTGTATGCTATTAGTTGTTTCTTTGATTTGCTGAATTTTACCGGCAGCTTTAATTTTCATAATAATGCGTTTAAGATTGGATGACCTTCCAAATGATAAATGTTCTCAATCATTTAGTTTTATATGATTATTTCTTATTGATAGTCATGGCATTGTGTTATAAAATCTCACGAATTACCCATAATTTCTCATTTCTTAGAAACTATAAGGAAACTGTCCCTTCCTCATCTAAACCAACTTAAAAAGGCCTTTTTAAAATGCATTTTGTTAATGATACATAAATTTGTCAAAAATATTAGGCGCCATTAACCACCAAACATGAATATCTACAAGTAAGGAAAGTAACTCAGAAGCAACTAGAACTGGCATGGTTGGCAGTTCTGTGAATGTGTGTGTGTGTGTGTGAGAGAGAGAGAGAGAGAGAGAGAGAGAGAGAGAGCAAAAAAAAACTTTTCGAGGTTTCATTATTTTGCTCCCGGACACCTGATAGCTTTCTCATTAAAAAGAACGAAATAAAGTTTGTATTCCTTAATGAACGTCCCCATATTAGAGGATCTGAGCCTTGAAGGGAAACTTGAGCTATCAAGATTCTTATAAATTCCAATGTTTTACGAGACCGTAACTCTGTGACTTGCAGAGGGATGGGAATGGAGCACAGTCCGACAAATGTAATATAACACAGTGCAGTTTTTGACAAGTTCCATATACCTAAAAAGCAAATGGAACAAAGAAAAATGATGTGATTAATGTTTGCTAAGTATGAACGGAATTTGACAGATGACTGATTTATAAAAATTGGCATAAATAAAGTAAATAAGAATATGAAATATGTTCTTGAGAGTATACCCATTAAAGCTGATCTTGAACACGACGAATGCAACAACAAAAATTCACATAGAAAGGCAAATGATCAATCCAGCCTAGCAGAATGAATTTGTCTCAATCTAAAATATATATATTAATATATATTCTTTTCAGCGACAATTAGACTTACAAATGAGCTACGCCATTGAAAATGAAATTGCTGGCTTCGGTGTATTATGCAAAAGAAATCAAATTTATGTAAGAATTTATTCAGAACTTATTCTTACTTCCTTCCAAGTCAGAAATCATTTTATGATTGAGGAATAACTGAAACTGGATGTGACTGTATTATAGCATCTGAACACATACTAGCATTAAGGAACAAAATGTTATTTCGTGTAAAGATATAACACTAGATCAATGAAAGCGAAGTTATTCAATTTTAATTTTTGCATTTTGTAAAGAAAAAAGAAAAACGAGATTAAAGCCTGTACTTAAGGAAGCCACCAACAGTATAACATCTTGAGGCCTCAGCTCGACTAGCTTACTTCATATGTGTTTGCATCCAACCGATCCTTAAGTGTTATTAGCTTTATTTGCGTGAAACAAATTACCTGCTCGCGTGATGCGGTGGCATATGAGACACGCTTTCGTAACTGCAATGGGAGTTTTCTGTTGCGTACACAGTCCCTAAGATCGATTGTTTATTTACTGGTTTGTTTATAAGCAGAAATCAAATAAGAGACAAACAGAAAACGCTGGGGCCTTTTCCTCTCAGAGAAAAAACGATGAAACTTGCGGTTCTGCTCTGCTTATTTACCTTGAAGATAAAGATTAAGAGTGTGTTTCTTTCCAGGCATTAGCCGAAAAATATATGACTAGCATCATTCTGTCTCTCTTCATGGAGATTTTGTTATTTATTTTTTAACATACTATACAGCTTGAGATATAAACGAGAATCAAGGCATTATAAAGGGAAACTGGTATTGTATTTTGTAGTTATTGCCATTCGTAAGTCATACCAGAAATCACGTGAAATTAACCTTACATTTCTAGAATGAAACGACCACCCTTTCATGTAAATCATGGAAAAAAAATTTTCTTTATTGTAATTAGAGCTGTAGAAAGAGAAATGTAAATTACGATAGTACAAAATGGAGAGGGATGACCGATAACAGGGAAATAATGAGTGGCAGAGCAATCGATATTTTACCAGATCATTCAAGATTTCTTATAACCCATGGGAAGGCA
>NC_061087.1:73847936-73882936 GCF_015104395.2 Macrobrachium nipponense | reverse complement strand
ACCAATAATCTCTTTTTTTCTATCTTACTCTCCACCCTCTCCAAAACAATTGAATCATACTGCAACTGGGAGGTTTTCCTCCTGTTACACCTTTCAAACATTTTACGGTGAAATTCTGTTTCAGCGCTGAATGACCGCATAGGTCCCAGTGCTTGGCCTGTGTCGTAATTTCTATAATAATTCAGTTCCATAATCTGACATAAAAGCAATCCTATTTCTTATGAGTGGGCGGTAAACGAAGTTGACAACAAGTGATGCATTTCTCATAGAGCTGTCTGTCAGAATTGTAACTGAAAATGTCAGTGAAGATTTGTATAGTGTGGTAGAACGTGGTTTGTGTTCATATCTTCATCGATAAATTTCAACGTACGTTCGTTTGTAGGCTCTTTTAAATAAATATATTTGTACTGAGTGCTTGGGGGCTCCAGAAAGTTTGGCATATTAAACTGGGTAGATTGTATCAGATCAACAAAGAATTAATGCCATGACCAATAGAGTGTTTTCCATTTACTGTGTTGTTCTCACTTAGTCATGAAATATATTTTCTATCGATCTAATAATCTACCTCAATAAGTAGATTCTGTTAGATAGACAGAAAATGTATTACATGACCAACTTACAACTAACCAATGCAGTATATATTATTTAAATAATACTATATGTACTGTATCGTTTGTTTTATATTTAGCAATGAAACATTTTCTGTCGACCTAAAGAATCGACCTAGTTAAATGTGTTAAATTTTCTGGAATCCCAAAAGCTTAACACTTTCATGATAGGTAGATAAAACAGTGCTCATTGTTAACCTTATAAATCATATGTAATGTACTTTTAAGATTTGCATCGCCATGTACAGAATTATGACAACAAAATTAACACGGTAATGCATTTTCGACTGCAGTCATCTGTTAAAGCGAGAACAATTCGAAGTGAATAACTGGAGCAGCAAGAGCGAGATTCCACTTTTGATGTGGTAAATTTCCTCAAGTTTTTCCCGCAACGGTTTTGGGCGCTGGCCCTTGTTAGCAAAAACTTTTAAGAAGTCTGCGTTGACTGCATCAATATCCATTTCATCCTTCGCAGCTCTGAGTACTCCATCAAAGTGATTGAGATCCTGCCATGTGCACCGTCTCCTCTCACTATTCTTCGCCATTTCGGGATATCTGATAGAAATTCGTGTTGTCTGGTCAAGAGGATTGGGATCAAATGTTTTCTCTAAGACTTTTGACAACACCTCTCAGTTACTGGAATTCTAATGATCCCTTCGATCAGTGTCAAAGTCACTTCTTTAATCAACAAAACTCTGATGCTTTGCAGGCGTGAGGAACAAACTGGTAACTCGGGGGGTAAGTCTACAAACTACTTTATTGTGTTGCTATTGTTGCGGTGATAGGAAAGGTCTGTGGACGAGCCTAAAAAGGTCTGGAAAAGGCGTTTTGCGCCGAGTTAAAGATACAAGAATTTTAGGACAGGATATTTATAATTTATTTATTAAAATGAAAATGTAAAAAATAAGTAATGTGTATGTTAAACAGTACAGAAAAAAATATTTATAATAAAATATAGCGTATTTATTTTAGCACGTTTTAATTTGCATTAAAGGTTAGGAATATAATGTTTACTACTTATGCATGAGAGGAAAATCTTGCTCACCTCCCGAGTAAGCTGGAGGTCGGATCACGCTTTGTTACTATTGCTTTTTATCATTTTGAGGAAAAATGCTCACTTAATCTCTCTAATAACCGAGATTTATCACTGTATGAGAGCATAAAAATTTCTTTGACGCCTACCTGAATATGACCTTATTGAAAGAAGAAGTACCTTAAGATTTATAAATGAATTGACTTTATGCAGTACATACACAAATGTCCATACCCATCCAACCTCAGAGACACATTATATATATATATATATATATATATATATATATATATATATATATATAATATATAATATATATATATATGGGGGTAGAATCCACTGCTGACGTTATAAAACTGTATATTTCGCTTCCCATGGTCTAAGCCTTATTAAGTCTTAAAATTTCTAAGTCTATTGACTATATATATATATATATATATATATATATATATATATATATATATATATATATATATATATATATATATATATATATATATAGCGTGTGCTTGTGTATTCGTATATCTATTAGAACCTTCACCTTTCTGGAAGGTTGTCCAGACTCTTTTAACTTTGCATCTTGAGTAAGTTAACTGAAAAAAAAAATGTCTAATCCTAGGGATATAATATACAAATACTCCTGAAATCACATTCCCTTGGACTCCACTAAATCGAAATCCAATGACATTAATAGCATGTTAGACCAACTAATTATAGTGAGCTAAAACAGCTTTAATTATACATATCTGATTTTTTTCTATTCATATAAGTTTTATGTTTACGTAGATGCATGCTCACTCGCATAAAAAAACAGCACATATGCAAATACGATAATCCATACGATATATGAGCTCCACGGGAAGACTTACCCTCCACAATACAAATAGGTATATCAGGTGCATTGTGTTTTGTCAATCTCTATTCGGTCTTGTTTGTGTTCTTCTCAGCACATGTAGCAAAATATCTGGTATATATTTGTATGATAGATATATATATATATGCTCTCATAATATGCATACTTACAAATTCAATATTTTGAATGTTGCTAATTACATCAACAATCTTTTTTTTTATTTTATTCTGTAATGGAATTGACGAAGTGCGTAGATAATATTTTTAACTACGCAACCCATTTTTCTTATGTACGTTTTTCATAAAGGTGAGGTAAAAGCTTACTTAGAACCCTACATTTTCACAATTGTGTTATATTCCCCGGTGTAATAAAAACTAATGGCCACTGTAATTTATTGTGACGGAAGAGAAAAGGGATTTCGTATGGACATTTTGTGATGGGTTTCTTCAATGTTGTGATAAGAATGCTTGAATTACACTCCCATTCGTTATTTTCTTCGTATATCATGAGATTTGCGTGTTGAAAATTAGTTCAAGACGTTATTGTTCATTTTCATAAATTTTATGAACTTTTCATGCATTCATAAATGATAAATCTACAAACTACAGTTATTTTTACAAAGTGGGTTAATTTTCACCTTTATAGAGAACATTATTCGCTTTTAGTTTACTTGATCTGCTGTAATATAATTTTGTATTCACTTTTAATCATTATTAAACTGACATTTCGGCAGGCACTGCACCTTAGACAGAAAACGCAATTCTGCCATTTTCGGCAGAGACGTAATTGGCAAGACTGGAAATGCTCATTTGAGTAATTAGTTTTTCCCTCTAACAGGCAGCAGAATGCATTTAAATCTTTACAATTAAATCAGACTTCAATGTATTTTACTTTTCACAATTAGCTGCCTCCCGATGAATTTATAATATGATTTGAGCCATCGGAATGATTTTCCGGATAAGCAAAATAATTATATGATTTGCTATTAAGTATTCCGTTTAATATTGTTGCATCTTTAGTTAATTAATGGCATAAATTTTCATGGATTATTAAAATGTAAGATTATAAGAAATGATATAATATAGAATCTGAGAATATTACAATATCACTTTAAGGCAGTAATACTAGATATAGGGAAGAACAATTTCTCTCGAAAGTACACAAAATGAATGTTACCATATCGTTATTGATAAATCTAAAATTGGACAATTTTGTTTCAACTCTTTCACTTATTTTACTAAGAACAAGTAGATTATATAGTTAAGGATATGACGTGTATATTTAGATTGGTAAATGGACAATTTCAATGCAAGTTAAAGGAATTTTCTTTTTTTCTTTTGTTCTTTTGATTACGTACGCCGGAAAACACTCATATCCTTTTCATCTTTCGAAACTTATATTCGTCATTATAATTCTTTCTGCGAAGGCTAAAAAAAATAAATAGATAAATAAATAAATAGATTAATAAAAGCACTTTTTGGTGCTCATTTCTAGAGAAATCATTGTTTTATCACATGTAGTGCTTATCATTTTCCTCTTGACTTTTAATGAAAGTGTGAGAAATTGTAATCAATTGGTTTGTGAAATTCCCTCTGCATATTTAGTTTTATTGTAAGGTTCCGCCGTGTGACAAATTCACTTCACAGAAGACCTCATGAACTCAGGACAAGTAGGTTGATTTCTGGGGAGTTTTGTTTATCACTTATTTATAGAACACACCTGAATTTTCTAAGTATGAAAATACTTGGCGTATAAATCTGCAGTGGTAGTCATCTATGACAGATATTTGAAGTTTGTTTTTATTAATAAACATGATGTAGTTTTGCCTACAGTACTAAATTACGAGATCATTTTATTTTCATGGTAACATGATATTCTATTCTTACGTTATAAACTTACGAAAAATTACAAAATTATTCTTATATAAAGACACACAAACAGTGAGAATACTTGAAAAGGTTTTATTTCACTTAGTTTATACAAATGTCAAGCCAGAACGAGTGTTATTTATAGGTGATACTGAGAAAACGAACCCATGAAAATAATAGATACACAAGCAATAGGCGTTGTGGGAAATACTGGAATTGTCTTGTCGCTAGTGATGAGTCGATCTCAAGAGAGAAAGCCTTGCTATTTATCAAAGGGAATAAAAGGTATTAGAAAAGCCCTACTTTCCCTTTCCCAAGGTTTCAGAGGAGACTGAAAGGCAGCCAGGAAAATGTTAGCCTATGCATTTTAGTTGTATTCTACTCATCCACGTGCACGTCATTAAAAAGCTCCCATGTCTCATGCAATATATCGAGAAGAGTAATGAACTCCTAGAGTAAGGTCGAAAGTGTGTTTATAAAACCAATGAAGTCACCTATCAGTGTAGGGGTGGAGGCAGCTGAGGAAGATATATCAACTCTAAAGATTTCATGGAAAAGTAAAATTAACTTCTGAGATCAAGGAACACTTAAGAATAATTATACAATGAAAAAAGCATTTTCAAGAATTATTTTCATCCTAAGACTCTATGAGCTTTATCCATTTATTTGAAAACAAATATGTAAAATCTGTGGGTTCTAAGGACGCTAGTTTCTCCAGGCTTAGTAACTAAGGTGTTCGCCCACCTACATAGAAAACGAATATTTATCAACACTTCTTTTTCTGCCATCTGCAATATATGTATATATATATAATATATATATATATATATATATATATATATATATATATATATATATATATAGCATTAAGTTAAAATGTCATTTAATATCTAAATCACTCGACCTCAGATATATATATATATATATATATATATATATATATATATATATATATATACACGTATATATAAATATGTATAATATGTGTGTGCGTGTGTGTGTTTACCGAAGGGGAATTATAGTTGATAAGACGTTCGTCTTACGGGTTCGAAACGCCGACCACATGAACTCACGACGTTCACTGACGCCTTATTCCTTTCGGATATCAAGAGAGATATAAGTTGTTACCAACTCTCTTGTATACAAATCCCCGTCGAGTGCAGGTATCAACCCACCTCCACCATGATATCCGTTTGGTGCGTTTGAAGTACGTACTATTCATTTTATGAATGAATTCAAACACACCAAACGGATATCATGGTGCAGGTGTGATGATACCGGCGCTAATTACAAATATCTGCGCTCGACGAGGACTTGTACACGAGAATCGAATATCAACTTATACCTCTGTTGATATGCGAATGGGCTAAGAAGTCAATGAACGTTGTGAATTCACGTGTTCGGCAGTCCGTGCCCGTGAGATGATCATCTTATAAACTATAATTCCCCTTCGATAAACATATACTTATATACAAATATTATTTCTGGTAGCTAAATGCTTGCGTATAAATCATGGTTATGTGATATAAATTCAAATATATATATATATAGTATATATATATATATATATATATATATATATATATATATATATATATATACATGCATATATATATATATATATATATATATATATATATGTATATAATGAAAGGAGCCAATAAAAACACCAAAATATATAGAGAAAAGTACTATATTTCATACTACGCAGAGTGATATATGGAACTCAGTCTAATCTTCGCCTCCTCACTACGGACCACATATACACGTATCTGATTTCATTCTGTTCCGACATTGCTGCCTATAATAGCGTGACTCATTCCAACAGACTTTTACGCAAGTTAAATAACTTAATAAACGATAGCGCATGGAATAATCTTGAGCAACAAGACAAACTTTTAAACTTATCCAACACCTCCCCTTACTGGATATCAACATTTAGTTTTAAATCTAGGCTTATCCTTTGCCCTTATGCCAGACCGCAAAAACAACCTAGACTTCATAGTGGCTTTTGATAAATTCATATCTGACAGAAACTACAGCCGTGAAGAGAAATGTTTAAAAGGAGTGTTACTAAATGCTTTAACTGACCTCTAATAAGAAATATCCTGTTCCCCGTAGATTTATGATAGCCATCTGTTCCCATTGGCGCTTGACAAAATAATAAAGTTAGTTGAATTATGTGCATCTAATAACGTATTTTCATTCGGGGAATCATTCTATAAGCAAAAATTCGGATGTAGTATGGGTAGTCCTTTAAGCCCTATTTTAGCCAATCTGTACATGGAATACTTTGAAACTACAGTAATAAATGCAATAAAACCCAAAAACATGCTGCGGATGAGATATGTAGATGATATTCTTACATTTTGGGATAATAGGTGGGGCAATTTTAATGAATTCCTTTCAAAATTAAACGCATTAGTGCCCAGCATCAAATTTAAAGTTGAATGGGAAACAGACAACAAAATTCCTTTTCTTGAAGTTTTAATTATCAGAGACACGACAGAATACAAATTTACCATATACAGAAAACCAACACTCTCACTTTCATACATTCACTACTTTAGCTATCACGACATTGTTAGCAAGATAGGTGTAGCCAGCAACCTGTTCTTAAGAGCCTTACGAATTTGTTCCCCAGATTTCCCGGAAAAAGAATTTGAACTAATTCGTAAGCAACTGCCAGTACAAGAGTCAAATGATGGAATCAGCCTAAATAAAAGAGAGGCAGTTAATGAATATCTCAAAAGTAGCATGGGATTCAGATGTGATCGACAAGATTTTCATTCAACCAACGCTTAAGAAGATTAAAGGAAGATTATCAGCGGGGGTGACCTAAATTGGCTTACCTGTGGAAGGATCTCTTGGTATAAATACCACCTTCTCTGTAAACTTTTCTCATTCATATACCTGAAGAGGGAGACAGTAGTCTCTGAAATATAGTACTTTTCTCTCTATATTTTGGTGTTTTTATGGGCTCCTTTTAATAGATGGAATTCTGTTGTAACAGAACATTTTTACCAGACTATATATATATATATATATATATATATATATATATATATATATATATATATATATATGTATATATATATATATATATATATAATATATATATATATATATATATATATATATGTATATATATATATATATATATATATTATATATATATATATATATATTGTGTCTGTGTTTGTGTGTATTAGTGAGACAGAGGCATAAGCATACACACAGTTTTATGGGGGTATGTAAATACAGAAGATACTCATTTATTTATTTCACACAGATATTTTTCTCGTGGATGAGGAGGCTCAAGGGGGTGTGACCCTTCCGTTTGTATAAAACCCTATAGCCTCATACCAACTTCAGTGGATTGTCGTTTTGGTTATAATCCACGAGACTTTATTTTAGTTTTTCTATCTTCAATCTGAGTGTTGATCCGATCCGGTCCAGTGTTGCTTAATTAACCAGATTTTGATTAGCTTGGTTTAATAGAGGTTTTGGAGCGTTTTTATGTTATGGCTCAATTGTTGTTTAATATTTGTAAGAGATTAACGATATAAGAAGTTACAGAAATAATCGAGAATGTAGGTATAAAGTTGTGGAATAATAAATAGACCTGTAAATGTAGTGATATGGTAACGGTGAAGATGAACTACAGAGAACAGTGAAAAAGACTGAAAGTATTTGTAAGGGGAGAAAGTTATAATTTAAAGTACGAAAAAATAAAGCTGAATGTAAATGGAAAGTTGAAAGATGGAATGAATGGATGGTTGAAGAATAAGGTAGTAGCATTATAATCATTTGAAATAATAGGTGATAATGAGTAGAGAGGAGAGATTAGTCGTAGAGCAAATGAAACAAGGAAACCAGTAAGATCTATAATAAAAGAAAAGAGTTAATGGGACAAATGCTGGTAGTCTTAAAAGGACAACTGAACCTACTCTCCGTTCTGCAAGTGTGTTCATGCTGCATGTTGACAAGTGGCAAAAAAGCTTAGCACTGGTGAAAACGTTTAAGACAACAATGGCACAAAGAATTTAGTAAGGAATTAATGAGAGCAAACGTTGTTTAGTGCCCTTTGACTTTACCGGCGTCCATCATGTTTAATTCAAAGGATATAATTAAATTCACTTAAAATAAAAAGAAATAATAGGATCACGCCGGACTTTTCTTCGAAAAGCAGAATCTCATCTAAAGCCTATTGTTTATGAACTTTCTTCATGTCTCAATGAGTCAGTCACACAACATGGAAGTTTGGCACAATTGGACAGAAACCTATTAATAAAGAATATTGTCTTCAGGGAACAATTCCAGCATTATTGTACAGTGACGAAAAACTGCTCTGTGAATTGTTAGTGAATTGATAGTTCTTACGTTCATGAAACGCGGAGATATAGCTGTTTATTGGTTATGTTACTCATTCGCTTGTCGTTTCATCACCATTCGTATTACACAAAATAGCTTTCGGTCATTCTATTCATAAAGTATTCCATTAACAACATTTCATCCTTTTTTATGTAAGAGACGTAACTTATATAGTACTGGTGTTTAACGTAAGAGCGAAATAACTTATGATCAACAAGAGTTCCTATCACTGATGAGTCAAAGAACAACACAGCCATAGACACGTTTCCACCAAAGTGTCACTTCCTGACATCAGCTCAGAATTAGAGTCGAAGACATTTCTTTGATGGTAATAGCAAGAGCAAGTTCATAAAACAGTGTGACTCGGACATTAAGGAGGAAATATTTTAGTACGGGTTACTCGTCATAGTGTTGAGTTGAAATGAGAAAGCTCTAAGGAAAAGGGGTAAATATATCCTAATTTTCTTTTGCACAGAAATACTAGAAATAAGATTTTTGTAACTTTACATTTTCAATTACACCTAAATTATTTTAATTTCTTGGGATATCTTCTAGATCCGATGATCGGTGATACACTTTGTACAATATGGTCTCTTCAGTCTTTAGGTAAAAAGAAAGCAATCAAAGCTTCGGTCTTTGTTGCATCCGAAACCTAAACTGTTATACCAAGAGTATTTTCCGTTTTGTATTTGCAGTGTAAATGTCGCTACCCACAAATACATACGTACATACATACATATATACAGGAAATATACACGTATTTATATACGTATTCATATATATGCATACGTGTCTGTGTTTTACAATATATATATATATATATATATATATATATATATATATATATATATATATATATATTATTATTATTATTATTATTATTATTATTATTATTATTATATACTCACATACAATTTGCTTTAGCAAATTTTACTCACAAAACACATAAACTACAATATACTCACTTGAATGTCTCACAACAACAGATTTCAGTTACTTATATACAGGTAAATCATTACCTTTGATTGTGCATCCAGCATTTTACCGCATGCACAGCGTCACAAGTTCCAGTTAACTATGCAAGGATTCTTATTGTGTGAAAATTAACCTCTCGAAGTAAAAGGGTGTAATTATCTCTCTCTTCCTCTCTCACGCACACACATACACACACACACACATGTATGTATATATATATATATATATATATATATATATATATATATATATATATATATATATATATATATATGTGTGTGTGACCACCTCTCTTCTCTTAATACATATATTACCTATATCGTGTATTATCTGAGACATCGATGGTAGCTGTTAGGTAACATGTATTACCTTTTACAATGACTTTCAAATACTGCACAAATCTTCCGAGATGTGTGACTCACTTTTAGGTAACGACTAGCTTTCGCCTGCGTCGTACTTGTACTCTGCTTCAAGGCCTGACCTGAATTTTCCAGGAGAATCAACAGACTAATTCGATTATACTGCAGTACAATGAAACTGAGCTGCGTTGTTTCTCCTGAGAGAAAACTACACTGTATATTTTAATATACTTAGGTATTCAGCAAATTATCCGATAAATATTTTTTCAAAGTACGCTATATTTCTTCGACCTTTCTTCGACGCTTAGTTAACTTTTTTCCTGTTTCATTAAAGAGAATATTATGCATTCTCGAGCCTATCTGGATTTCAAAAGTATATTATTTAGTAATTATTTCCCAATAGTTATTGTAGATTTTTATTAACAAAGGATGTTTATGCATGTACCTGTATTACTTACATAAGCTGTGAAGTAATAAGTCCTGTTAAGATTGCTTAGTATCTAGCCCAGAGAGAGAGAGAGAGAGAGAGAGAGAGAGAGAGATGAGGAGGGGGTTAGGGGGAAGGAGGGAGAGAGGCTCTACAAATTGGCTATTGTGGTCACGAAATAGATTGTGTGTCTTAATTGACGAAGGGAAGTTTATGAGATGGAATCGAATTACGATTTAGTGATTTCTTGTGGCCGTTCCATGAATCAAGAATTGGAAATGTCATTTTCCTGGTGCTGGTATTATTAGCCGCTCTCTGTTGCTTAATCAGAAGTAAAATTCTATGAAACACATGTTTTCATTTGTATGGTTCATGAAATTAGGCTCGATACTTTTCTCACAGACAGTATCAACATTGATAAAACAAAGGTTTTTATTATTATTATTATTATTATTATTATTATTATTATTATTATTATTATTATTATTATTATTATTATTATTATTATTATTATTATTATTATTATTATTATTATTATTATTATTATTATTATTATTATTATTAGTTATTATTATTATTATTGATGTGTAAGAAAGATACAGAATTATAGACTATATTACCAGGTATTATTTTTTTATTTAATTGTGGAGTTTTATTACACTGATGGTTTTTCCGGAGAGTGTGAATTTCTTAGCATTATTATGATTATTATATATTGAACCAAGGAACCACAGTTACGAGACTATAGTATTGAGAATTAAAGACCAAAGTAGTGTTAAAAATGGCAAGTAGAGACTTCCGGATATTACTCCGTATCCCTCTTCAGTCCTACTGAAGAGGATTGATGGGGGATACGGAGTAGTATCCATAAGTCTCTCTTTGTCATTTTTAACATTGTACATATATAGTTTTAAGACTACTGTGGCTTCTGATTCTCATTATTATTATTATTATTATTGGATTAATTATTATTATTATTATTATTATTATTATTATTATTATTATAGATTCCTTGATATTATCAATAACATGGTGCAATGCATATCACTGTATACATAAATTAAAGGCAATTCCGCTAAAGATCGAAGGCCATCCGTAAGCGTAATGTTATATATTACACCTGAACTACATAAGGGAGTAAAAGGTTTCAATATAATGTACTTAGTGAGAACGTAAATAAAGATATAAATTCCCTTGTGTAATGGCAATGTTGTCCAAGATGGTCACTAATATAAATTACTGAAACTGGAAAGCAGAGACTAAGGTGCTTGCTTGGGTTTATATCTTGGTTTATATATATATATATATATATATATATATATATATATATATATATATATATATATATATATATATATATATTCTTTTATAATGTAAGGTTTGTAATGCAATTATAATTTGGTAATACAATTAATTCCCCTCAGAACCTATATATCGTGTTGTAAAATATGTATTTTGTGTTCAGATTCCCACATTTAAAGAAAACATGTTTAAGTAGTGTAACTTTTCATTTTGAAACGTACATAAGACAGAGAGAAAGAGTAAGAGCTTATAAGCCTATAGAGAAGGTTGTTATTCATAACTTGAGAATGCCTTAGCCAGCTAATTTTTTATCGTTCCAAGCAGTCCTGTGACGAAACAAGGGGACCTATTCATCCACATACACGAATGCGGACAAAGGGACCCCATACTCGATATCCCTATAGAGATGACATAAAATGTTTTCATCTTGAACTCATGCTTAACCTCCCCCATATGCCCATACGCATACGAGATAGAGAACTATTCATTCTCGAGATATACCTAGCTGCGTGCGTTAGGGAGAGGATCTCCCTCAAATCTCTCTCTCTCTTCTCTCTCTCTCACTCGCTCATTCGCAAGACTGTTTCATTAACATAACGTAACTCACATTTATATATGAGTTGGTCACTCAATATTGCTGGCTAATTGTCTTAAAGTATGTGGTGTTTGCGGAATCTGAGCATAGTGTTATTATTATTAGTTTTGTGAAGGCGCCCACGAAAGTGTTGAAGATGTTGGAGATTGTAACAGGCCTTTCTTTTTGAGTGAGAAGTTGCAACTGCGTATAAAGGTATTTACAAATGTTTTGAAGTGCACTTCGAGGTTGTATTTTTAGTTTTTGGATAAAATTATTATTTTTAAGCATTTTTCTTTTACTTTGTTCTTTTGACATGTCCATTTTATATGCTTAATGTTTGTACTGTCAATGCTTTAATTGTTCTCATATTATGCATTATATTTTTACATTTTCTTTATTTTGTTTAATTAGTTTGAATGATTTTTTGTGTACTTTTCTAAATTTAGCACTTGTGAATTAATTTGTATTTAATTAAATTTCATTTCAAATTTAATTATTGCTTTATAATTTAATTTAATTAATTTTCTTGATAAACTTTGATTTAATTCTGTTTAATAATTAAATCAAGAATTAAGTAAACTTTTGTTTTCAAGTAATGACAATTTACCTGAGATTGTGAATTTCACTTATAAATTTTGAATTTAGAAATGAATTTTTGTATTTAAAATTTTTTGAGAGTTTCATTAACGACATGTATAATATAATATAATATATTTATTTTGGTTAGGGAGAAATATAGAGTGGTAATTGTGGTGTTTCCTTCAAATGAATCAGAACCAGGGAAATACTTAGATTTGAAATTAGTGAAGGAGTGATGCCCTTTAATTAAGATTACCTCACATCTATTTTAATGAACTTAGACTGATTGTTTTCTTGACAGTTAAGTTCTATAAAGTATCACTGTCACCTTTAGAGTATTCAGACGTTTAGTATTTGTTATGAAGGGTCAGGTGTCTGGCTGTACTGAGGTAAGCAACAACCAAGTACTTGATCTAACTGTGCCCCAAGTACAAAAGGTGTCCCAGACCCAGGAATAAAAGGGTCTCTTGCACTAACAAGTACAAATGGTAAGTGTAGTGACCAGATACGTGGCAATTTGGGTTAACAAATATTAATAGTGTCCAGACCCAGATCTTTGGCTACTTCCCCCAAGTATTAGCGGTGTCCAGACCCAGATACTCTTTGGCCACTTCGTCACAGTATATATGTATATATATATATATATATATATATATATAATATATATATATATATATATATATATATATATATATATATATATATATATATATATATATATACACTGTGAAGAAGTGGCCAAGAAAACAATCAGTCTAAGTTCATTAAATAGATGTGAGGTAATCTTAATTAAAGGGCATCATTCCTTCACTAATTTCAAATCTAAGTATTTCCCTGGTTCTGATTCATTTGAAGGAAACACCACAATTACCACTCTATATTTCTCCCTAACCAAAATAAAATATATTATATTATATTATACATGTCGTTAATGAAACTCTCAAAAAATTTTAAATACAAAAATTCATTTCTAAATTCAAAATTTATAAGTGAAATTCACAATCTCAGGTAAATTGTCATTACTTGAAAACAAAAGTTTACTTAATTCTTGATTTAATTATAAAACATAATTAAATCAAATTTTATCAAGTATTTCCCTCCATTTCTATATATCACATATATAGATATATATATATATATATATATATATATATATATATATATATATGTATATATATATATACTATATAATACTAATAATATATAGAATATATATAGAGAGATGAGAGAGACGCATGACGAGAGAGAGACGAGAGAGAGAGAGAGAAGGAAGAGAGAGAGAGAGAGAGAGAGGGTGATGTGTAGGAAGGGGTGAAATGTAGAAATTACAGAAAAGGACAGATATTAGTGTCTAATCCATAGTTTTCGGGGTCGCTGAGATACCTATTAAGTCCAAGTTCAGCCCCGATTGGGTGGGGGGCGAGAAGGGGTTGGGAACAGGTGAAATATAACAAATACCAAAACGACAGAATGACATTAGTGTCTATTCCATAATTTTTTAGGTCGCTGAGAAGATTAGCGACCCTCCCAATGCCCTTTAAGTCCAAGTTCAGGCCCAATAGGGAGTAGGGTGAAAAACGGGTGGGAAGGGAGTGAAATGTATAAATAATTGAAAACAACAGCTATTAGTGTCTAATCCATAGTTTATGAGGTTGCTTAGCTGAATAACAAAAAGCGTTAGATATTAGTGTCTAACCTATAGTTTTTGAGGTTGCTGAGAAGAATAGTGACCCTCCTGATGCCCTTTAAGTCCAAGTTCAGCCCCAGTAAGGATGGGGTGAGGATGGGGTGGGAAGGGGGTGACATATAAAAGTAATTGAAAACGATAGGTATTGGTGTGTAATCCATAGTTTTAGAGGTCACCAATTGACAGTTTCAAAACCTGGTCGACTTTCTATTAGTAACATATCAGTTATTCTTCATGTTTCGTCGCCATTCACATGAACTATTATGCTATTTAAATTAAATAATTTACAGTTCTTTTCTATCTCGTACATCCATACATTTTGCTCAACCAGCATCCCTTATAATAAGGTCGTTTGCTCATTAACTTTTCGAGATTTCATTCGCTTCAAAACTAGTTTTTCTTTTCTCTCTCTCTCCCTGACATTATTGTTCAGATTCACTGCAGACATTTCCTCGAACTCTCATCGCTTCCTCTTAACAGTTCCCTTTTAGTTTTCTGAGATGGCTGATAATCTGTCCGTCAGCATTTTTCTGTCCGCCCTCGGGTCTTAAAAACTGCCAAGGTTAGAGGCCTGCAAATTGGTATGTTGATCATCCACTCTCCAATCATCAAACATATATACCAAATTGCAGCCCTCTATCTTCATTACTTTTGATTTTATGTAAGGTTAAAGTTAGCCATGATCGTCTATCTAGCCCGGATATAGGTGCCAACAGCATAGGACCCACCGGGCCGTGGCTGAATGTTTCATGGGCCGCGGCTCATACACCGTTATACACTGACATAAAACTTGATTGCACTGGGGAAACTTCGGCGCATTTTTTACTTCCTCTCTTCCGAATTCCCTCTCCTGCGGACGTCTATAATTCCATGTTTTCTGCCCTGCAGCTACACTTCAGGCAATACCCTTTTGTTTGCGGGTGCTGCAGGCTGTCCCATTGACACGAAGTCTGTTCCATGTCGGATTAAAGAGAGAAAAATTGCAGTGTTTTCCGGCTCTTACGTTTCTTTCCGAACGTTAAGCCCCTTCCATTAATTCTGTTCGGGGTTTAAAGGGAAAAGACGTGACGACAGATCACCCAGAATACTGAATGGGCTCCAGCGAAGTAACTTTGTAAACTGGAATGAAAAGCCTCTGGTCGAGTCTTTGTCTTTGTGAAATAGAAAGATAACGAACCATGGAAGCCTTTTGTCTGAATCTGTTCCTGGACAATATTTTCCTTCACGTTCACTTTGCCCTCTTTGTTCTGGCCCCTAGATTTTATTTACTGGAAGAAAACGGAAGACAAAAATGAACAGGCCTTCCCTATTCGTGACGACTTTATTCTTGTGAATTTATGGTCTCGCAGAAGCTTTCCTATTTTTTATTTTGAATCACTATTTCAGAATATAAATTCACTACATCAAGAAGCTTCATTTGAATTTTATTTTGTGGTTATTTTTTGAAAACTAACGAAGTTGCTTGGGAATTATTTTTACTTACTAGCCACTTTTAATGTGTGGTTCTGTTGTTTTGAGAAAACAGATAAGTCTAGTCAATGGATGACAGATGATTAAAGATAGAAACAGAAAACATTACTTCAGATACCAAAAAAAGTTTTAACAACCCTATTCAAGTCTGGTTATCTAAACACCAGTTAAAACCCTGAAATAATGATAAGTCACTTAATCTTTTCTCCCATTCTTATTCCTTCAAGAAAAATATTCAATAGAAATATCAAACAGTTTTCACTTCTTATGTTCTCAATTGTATGCGGATGGCCTTGGAAGACGTCTTCACATACAGAAGTACCGAACATAGTCACTGAAAATTACTGAAAGAACTCCCGTGAGACCAGTGACAGTAAAAGAATATTTATAAATCTTCTTTTCCTTCATATCTGATAAACAAAATTACCCAATTCCAAGTCAGTTCGTTGCTGGCAGCCGATAGTGATATAAATATTATAGCGTAGTTCAAACACTTAGTCGTCTATGTATTTATTTATCAGCTTTTATTATTTGTTCTACTCTGAGTACTTTTTGTGAATGACTGAACAGAGTACACATAACCCAAAACGTTTACGTTTCCTCTAAAATAAAATAGAGCTATGAAAATCATTGTAAATTCTAACGCAATGCATCAGTGCAAAGATAAAGCGCACTTCAGAATTTGCAACGTGAACTGTTGTTGAAAATTCTATTTTTCAGCAATATAACCCGACACATTTGTTTGATTATTGTTAGGAGGCTCGTGTATTGGAGAATAATAGCGCAACGATATATTTCACTGGTGTCTCTCTTTATCCGCGAAATGAAATGCATATATCGCGCATCGCTTGAGCAAACAGAACGTGTTTGTGGATTATTACCCCAGTCTGTTTTCCAAAGGATAAAACGGAATAGGTCCCAGCGTTATAAAGAGGTCGAAAAAGACTAGAGAGAGGGAGTGAGAGTAAATATACACCGAAAGCTTAATTGTTAGATATTTTGAAGATTGGATACTTATTCATGATTGCTCACTACTCGAATTAACACTAGATATAATGACATCTAGCTTTTCATTTATAGCCTAGTCATTTACAGATAAAAAAAAGACTCCTTGAATCTGATGCTATTATTGATAAATGTCAAACCATTATTATTATGGGTCTACAGAAGATTTGCTTACATTCCTATGGTTGTCAACTTCACTAAATGTTTAGTATTTTTTAGACACTTTAAGCAAACAAAATTACATAAAACTGAACGACTGGTAGGTAGAACGCCTACCTCCATCTGCAATTTATGCAACGGAAAATAAAGCGAAAAACAGACGTAAAAAAAAATTAATAAACTTTTTACGAAGATACATCGCTGTTTCCTAATTTAAAATAGAAAGTCAAAAATAAGTTCATGAGAACTTCTGAGAATTATCGAATTGCTTCCTGAATTATATAGTAAATATTTAAAATTCAGAGAAGCTGTCATTTTCTGCACGTATAAATTTGACAAGACCTTACGACAATCATAAAATAGTGAAATAAATAATGTTCACAATTCTGTATAGATTACATAAACTCATACGTAAGAAGAAAGCGTTCACTCACAACATAAATCTCTGAAGAGATTTCCTAAATGAATGAGTTGTTTGATTTAATCGGGGCCTCTCCAAGGTAAGAGTTAAAAGAACGGGCCTGACAGAAATAAGAGCGAGCCATTTGGTGCTCCTAAAAAAGCCCAAAGTTTCAGCAGAATGTCACCAAGAGGTAATGTTCCTGTCGTCGACACCCGGTGGCCTTCTCAGGCAGATAAAGAATAGGAAGGAATAACAGAGGGAGTGGAAAACTGCAAGAGTCTGGTTTTAGCGAAACCTGAAGTATGACGGATATGGTTCCCGATTGATTTCAAGTAACTTTATTTGGAAATGACGGAGGAACAGGGACGTCACAATGAAAGAGCAGTTGCTGAAGCTCATCAAATTGAGATAAAGAAAGAAGATTGATGGTTATAGTCAGTCTATAGTCAGCGCAAGATGACATTGTCATTGCAACAAACAATAGACACGATATTCACTTTAAAAGACATCTCCACAGAAAAATCTGTACTAAAGTTCACCATAGATCACAGCATAGACCAAAAACTTCCATTTTTAGATGTACATGTAAACAAAGAAACAAATATAACACAAAGGTATACACGAAGGCTACTAACAACGTACACTGCCTGAACGGGAGGGTAGATGCCCAGAAGCCTATAAATAATATATAATCCGTTCCTATGTACGGCAGTCCTTTACCCACTGCAACACATGGCAGACGACATACCTGGAACTATAATGCATAGACAGAACACAACAGCTACTCGCAGACAATGGATTTGAAGACAGCATGGTACAAACAGGAATACGCCAGTTTTTTTACCGACCCTACAAGCAAGACAACACCACAGACCATCATGACGAGAAGACAGGACAACAGATAACAATATACTACCTAACTAACTTTAACAACTAATATTACAATAACGGCAACGTCATTAAGAAGATTATTAAGAAGAATGTTAAACCACGAGCCTCCTATACACACATAAACATATGGTTGTATTGCAAACCCAACAAGCTTGCATCACTTATAATGCAAAATAGCATTTATGCACCCAAACCTAAGGAGATGCCTACCAATGTGGTTTATGAATTCACCTGCCACGAGTAGAATGCAGTCCTTCCATAGAAAACTACATTGGCGGGACATCTTCGACTCTCAGACGAAAATACCTGCACGCAGAAACACAGGAGCCATTTTCAACCCTACAAAGACAAACACGACAAGAAACCTATGTTACAAGGCGTGATAAACAATGCTAAAGTGAAATACAGATGCAATTCATATCAGAACAGTATATATATATATATATATATATATATATATATATATATATATATATATATATATATATATATATATAGCAATAAGCGAACCAAGATTAAATATCCAAGTAGAAGGAGACAGAGCTCTAACATCCATCCGTCCAAGAAGCAGGATTCGAAGGTCACCATTAAATGGAGTCACGCTCAACCACGTAGAAATGGAATATAAAACAATACTGTTATGTCATTTTCACCATGAAATAACATATTTTGTTAGTACTACGTAAATAACTAACCTCCCTACTGTAAATTTTCAACCAAACATTGTCAACAAAAGATATCGCAACCCCTCTAGTTCTATCCTGCCGGAATGAATAGAACAGAGGATAATCTCTATGTATTAGTTCTTGCTTGAAAAAACCTGAGATAAGGCGACATGGACCGTAGCAATAAATGGAAAACATACCACGACCCTATGTACTTATCCAGAACTTTCAAGAATTATTGAAAACAGAATTAAGGAAATATGAAAAAGTCGGCATCAGAGAAGTCAATACCACAAAGGTGATCGCTTACAACAAAAACTGTGAAAGAGAAATTCTGGCCGAAAAACATAAAGAATATATATATATATATATATATATATATATATATATATATATATATATATATATATTTATATATCTATATTATATATATATATATATATATATATATATATATATATATGTGTGTGTGTATATATATATTAACTTCACACAGTTGTTAGGCGCAATAGCACAATTGCTAAAAGGACCCCATTCAAAGTGGATGGTATCTAGCTGATTTATTTATTCAGAAAAGTTACTAGCTTTCAAGGACAAACTGTCCTAATTATCAAGTATCCGTGAAATGACCGAACATATGGGTGAGCTCTATGTATATGTGTGCCGGCTTCTTGATTTTTTAGTTACCTGCTTCTCCTGTTTGTCCCGCCCTCGTGACCTTGAACATTCTTTGCCTGTGGCACATTCCAGGTATTAATTTTCTATGTGGTGTCTTGTGTTTGTGCGTATATGATTTTCCTTGATAGGCAGTCTTCGAATCCATTTCCAGTGTTGCCTGCCATTGCATTGTTAGCGCATGTTATGAAGGCATACTCTACAATCAGTCTGGCCATTTTTTTAGTGTTCCTTTAAACAAAATTCATATTTTCCCAGTCTATTTTGCGTTTTTTTTTTTTTTTTTTTTTTTTACAGTGTTTCGCAACTGCCGACATATGCTTGTAGTGCCTTATGTTTTGTACAGGATTAATAGAGTACAGAGTTAGACCGCTTCTGATCAAAATAGGACAATCTCACTCATGACGTCACATGGTTAATCTGACTGAGGTTCAGGTAAAAAAAAGTCATCAGTCAGTATTTGACCCCACCAGAAAGAAGAACAAGGAAACTATCTCCCAGTACCTGAAGATTAACGGGGACTTCTCTCACACAAGGTCGTGAAAGAGATAGAGAATGGGTGCGGGCAAACAATTCCCATAATGACCCTTAAATTATTTGTTTTCTTTTATTGCCACCTACCAATGGCGTCACAAATATGCGCAGTAACGATGGGACGGTCTAACCCTGTACTACTCTATTAATCCTGGTTTTGTATGTGTTGCTTACTTCACTCTTCACAAGATTTGCCACTCTCGCCGTTCTTCACAGACCAGACAGGCTACCATATATAAACCCCCTCTTACCTCTTCTCCCTCTACCAGCTTTCTGTTTCTAATTATTCTATTCTTCATAGTATTTTTGTGAGAAGGGAATGGAGAGAAAGGGAACATTTGAAAGGGAAGAAAATAATTATAGTCACGGACAACAACACTATTACACCCATCAGCATAAAACTAGATAATTTCAAATTAATATGTATTTACAAAAATACTACGAGGAATAAAATAGTTAGAAACAGAAAGCTGGTAGAGGGAGAAGAGGTAAGAGGGGTTTGATATTTGGCAGCCTGTCTGGTCTGTGAAAAACGGTAATACGGCGAGAGTGGCAAATCTTGCGGAGAGCGAAGTAAGCAACACATACAAAATATAAGGCACTATAATTAAACGTCGGCAGTTGCCAAACACTGTTGCAAAAGACCATAAAATAGACGGGGAAAATATGAATTTTGTTTACAGGAACACTAACAAAACCGCCAGCCTGATTGTAGAGGATGATTTCATAACATGCGCAACAATGCAATGGCCAACAACACTGGAAACGGATTCGAAGACAACCTATCAAGAAAAATCATATACTGCACAGTAGTAACGATACGGACACACACAAGACACCACATGGAAAATGAACACCTGGTACGTTCCGCGGGCAGAGAAAAGTCAAGTTCATGAGGGTAGGGCCTAACAGGAGAAGGAGGGTAATAAAAAAATCAAGAAGTCAGCACACGCATATAAATACAGCTCGCCTCCATTTCACGGATAATCGATAATGAGGACTGTGCCCCTGAAAGGTTGTAACTTTTCTGAATTAATAACTCCCTAGATACTATTATGTTTGAATGAGGTCCTTTTAGATATATATATATATATATATATATATATATATATATATATATATATATATATATATATATATATATAGAGTATTCATTTCAAATTGCAAATGCATTGAATTCCTGCCAAATCACTTTTTTTTTTCTCTCAGCCATTTCAATAATTCTGTGGGAAGCCCTGATACACAATGCTCACTTTCACTGGCAATAAATTAAACACAATCTTTCATTGGTGGTGGATTGTTAACAAATACAGCCTTCACAAGATAAATAGCCTATCCAAATTTGTACATAGTCGTTCAGTCTCTATTTTGTTGCATAACGTAACTTTCATGCCAAAATATATGCCAACGTCAATCTTATTGAACAAAAGTAAGGCAATATACATCGGATGGAAATTGAGTGAAATTGTATAGCACATAGTTTTCAAAGGCCTTGCAACCACTTTTATTATTATGTTTTAAGTTCAGATGCGCTGAATTTAAATAATGATGACTGAAACATTGAAGATTTAATATCTGATATTTCTACTATATTGTGGTGTGTTTAGCTAGAAACGATAAGTCTATTGTGACTTTCAAATACCATATTCTTGTTAATTTGCCATTTATTTTGAACCCTACATATCTTATCTATGTTAGCCATGAATCCACAATTAGAGCAAGGAAAGGAGAAAGAAATTTCCTTTTGAATGCCTCAACTTATTTTTTATATACATCGTTTTAGTCTCTCTTCAATTTACGTGAACGGAAAATGACACACACACACACACACACACACCACACACACACACACACACACACACACACACACACACATATATATATATATATATATATATATATATATATATATATATATATATATATATATATATATATATATATATATATATATATATATGTGTGTATATAGATAATATATTATATATATATATATATCATATATATGATATATATATATATATAATATTATATAGAATAAATATATATATCTTACGATGTCAAAATGACACTTGTTTAAACAAATGGAAAAAAACTCCCAGCTTGGTAACGTTGCCTACCTTTCAGGTTGAGTGCCATCCCTGAAGTTAGCTGAAAATCATACATCAAACTCTAGGCTAATTTAAACTCCGCTGTTACAAAAATATACTTTTTATTTCCCAAAATAAATGGAATGGAATGGGTTAAGAATAACTAAAAAAGGAACGTAAAACTATCATTTTCTTCCCAAAATCATATTTATTAAAATCTAACAAGGCTTTTGCCTCTGTGAGCGCCTCTGCATCATCTTTAATTCCCTTGGCATTATTCACTCCTTCAATAAAAATTTGCGCTGGTTGGGACAGAACGCCATCAACAATGCCTCGAAAAGGGCTAACTCCTGCATTTATGTTAGTTATCTTATGGCCCAGAGTCTGACTTGTACCTGCTTCGGCCATTTTGTCTTCTTTATGGAAACTGTTATGCTTCAGGATTCGCCCTAACCTCAATAACATCGATATATTTATGTACACACAAACCACCAACAGAAAAGTAATAATATATTATTGACCAATAAAAGAAAAAATAAACATGCACCAATTCCCAATAAACCAGCTCTTACATTGAGCTGCCTCACAGATTCAGAGTCAATTAGCTGATTGAATGTGTCACTATGCCCACAGAAAATGGGAAGAAACGGGTGAGAGAAAGAGAACATACCCCATCCCCCTGCTGAATCAGAATCTGCTAACCAAGCACCGTTCTCACACTTGGCTCTCTCTCTCTCTCATGTACAAAAACGAAACTTATCGTACAACTTTTTCTAATGCATTGCCATTACAACAATCCTGAGAGACATCAAAATGAAATACACTTGTGAGCAAATTAACACCAATAAAAAAAACCAAAATAAACTTTTACACTCACGTCTTCATAGGTTTCAGCAAATGAATACGAAGTTATTTGCACTCGCCTTAGCGCTACTACCCAGCTACGTTTGCAACCGTGCGTAATTAATTCCCGTTATCATATATTAACTTTCCACCCAAGAAACACAGAACCATGTATTACACTTAAAACTTAGCTAACATCACTACCAAACGCCCAGCAGCCAGCCGAAATCCCTGACTACCAGATAAATTCCCTCTCTAATCAGCAAAAGAGTCAGTTGCCCAATACATAATTATAACCACTTTTTTCCAACATATGCCTAACTTATCTAATTCTAGACTTTACGGAGACATAACCTATAGACTTGAATGCCCCTTTACCGCCTGCCACCAACTCTTACGAGATCAAAATGACACTCGTTTAAATAAATGGAAAAAACTCCCAACTTGGTAACGTGGCCTACCTTTCATGTTAAATGCCATCCCTGAAGTTAGCTGAAAATCAAATATCTAACTTTAGGCTAATTCAAAATCCCGCTGTTACAAAAAATATACTTTTTATTTCCCAAAATTAGCTAAGATGAAAATGGAATAAAATGGGGTAAGAATAACTAAAAAAGGAACGTTAAACTATCATAGTCTTCCCAAAAATCATATTTAAATAAGTACCCCCTTTTATCTCTTTCTGTCCAAAAATTCATAGCCTATCTTAAGTTAAAAACACGTCTAGAGAAATCCCATTTTTCTATATGGTGCCTTCGAATCCATCTGAAAATGAGAATATAATTATCAGACAATCAAGCATTAAAGTTCGTCAATAAAATGTGTGTCACATGGCACTTCCATTTCTCTAGAACCAAATTGAAAGTAATTTCACTTTTACCTTTTTCGACGGACCTCCAACGCCTCTTCTACGCCGAAATCACTACTGTCCACTTTGACAGTTTGTTGTCTAATTCCTCTGTTAATTCACATACTAGAGATTATATGTCATTTTCTGTGACTCATGAATGCACAGCCACTAACCGATGTACAGATAGGCGCATGCTACCCACATGAAACTCGATAACTTTCCCATGATTAACTCATGTCTTTGGAATGCGTCAATTAACTCAATTCTGCACACGACATGTTTCCTATTTGTTTATCATCTCAGCATCTCCGAGGAATCCAGCATTTTGCATCTGTCTCTAACCGGTAAAAGCTAAGGTTATCAACCCCACTATTATATATATATATCTCTACCAGTGCCTTTAACACACACACACACACACACACACACACACACACACACACATATATATATATATATATATATATATATATATATATATATATATATATATATATATATATATATGTATGTATATATATATATATATATATATATATATATATATATATATATATATATATATATATACTGGTGGAGGGAAAAGATAGATATATATATATATATATATATATATATATATATATATATATATATATATATATATATATATTAAATAGTGGGGTTGATATCGCATGGTCACAAACCTAAACATAGATTTAACCCTAACAGAAACTACGTATATTTATCTACAACTTTTTTCATTATGAAGACATCAAGTTTCAATAAACCAAGACTTAAATTTAGAACATTTCCAATATTTGGCTTGATGAAACAAGATTCAATGATATTCCTTTTAACTGTGTCATTACATGGGGTTAAGGCTCTTGCTTAACTCCAGTTAATAGGATGATCTAAATCTCTCATATGTATGAATAATGCATTCGATATTTGCCCAGTTCTCACTGAATATTGGTGCTGTTTGAGTCGTTGTGAAAGAGATTTACCAGTTTGCCCGTGATAGACTTTATCACACTTTATGCAGGGAATTTCATAAATGCAGCCTGGAAGATCTTTAGGAGAATTTTATAAACTCTTGACATTAATATTACTGAAAACAACATTTATGCTAAAAAGCTTTAAATTTCTAGGAATTTCTGAAAACCTTTCATCATAGGGTACTTTTAGTGTTATGCTTACTAAATTGAAGTTTGTCATTAGTTAAATAAAATGTTTTACTAGCTCTTTTCCTTGCCACATCTGCAAAAGTCCTTGGGTATTATTGTTTCAAGGCAATATAAATAGTTTTTATCTCAGCGTCAAAAACACTGCAGGCTACAGATACGTAAATCCCTTAGAAACATCCCAGAAAAACAGAGAATTTAACATTTTGATGGTAATTGGAGTACTAATGAACAAAAGAGGCAATGTTAGTTGATTTCCAACAGACTGAAAAGGTGAAATTTCTATCATTTCTATGGACAGTTACTTCAAGAAAATTCAAATTACAATTTCTTTCTTCCTCTACAGTAAATTTTATAATAGGGACTAAATTATTGAGATTATTAAGGAATTCCTGGAGATTTTCGTGAACTGGTCAAATACAGAAAATATCATCCACATACCTAAACTATATAACTTTTTGGGGCAAAATTCTTGGTAAGAGTTTTTTCTCAAAACATTCCTTGTAAATATTGCTAAGGAAAGGAGATAAGGGATTACCCATAGCCGTGCCAAACTTTTGTACGAAAAATTCCCCATTAAAACAAAGTTTACTGTCTTTGATACATAACCTTATAGACTAATGAGGTTTGCTACGGTTAAGGGAATAGCATGACGTTCTAATTCATCCTCCAAAAATTCAAGTAAATCATCGACAGGCACTCTTGTAAATGAAGAGACAACATGAAAACTAACCATATTGAAATAAAAATTCAAATTTAAACTATTCGATTTGTTTATAAAATCAACAATGTTTTTTACATTCGTGTTACAAATGTGTCCTACCGATAAATTATACGTAACTGATCCCAGTGTGCTAATGATTGGTCTGATTTGGTTATTGATTTTGTGTCTTGACTAACCATACATATAAGGTAGGGAGGCACATTGCGTTGTAAACTGTTTAAATAAATGGTCCAAGCTCCTCAGAATGGATTTAATTTGTTTATTAAAATGGGAGTTCTCTGTCTGTAGGATCAGACCTCAGTTTCGTGTAAGTATCAGTATCATTTAGCAAAGCCATTATTTTATTTACATAGCCACTTTTATTCGTTATTACCACTGCATTAGACTTATCTGCCTTTGTTACTTGCACTGTTTTGCCTTTTATTATTTTCTTATAAGCATGGAGAAATCTTACAGGTACATTAGGGGGAGAGGGCTTGTTAATAGCACCATACACAATACCCTTACAAATATTGATATCCTCAGGGCATAGATTATGATTAAATTTTTCCAAATAACAAAATGATTTTGAAATTCGACATAGTCCAGGTTACCGTTAGATACACCAAAGCTTAATCCATATCTCAAAGCCGCTGTCGTACCACTATCTACTGGTTTGTCTGATAAATTAATCATGAAGTCCACGTTGGCATGCTTAGTCCAGTTGCTTTCAGCAATAAGATTCTTCAGCTTGAATTGAAGCTTCCTTTCAAGACGGTTGCAGCACTTCCTCAATTTGCCGTAGCAATAATCCAGCATCCGATTCTTGCAATCCACAGGAACAGTCTGATTAAAGCCATACTTTGACAATGCCTTAGTAAAGATGAAAGCGCTTGGATTTCTGCCTATCATTTTCCTGTGGTATTCGCTTATATATATATATATATATATATTATATATATATATATATATATATATATATATATATATATATAAAGCTTCGTTTAAGCAGTGAATAGTCAATATATATCAATAATTATCATTAAAATGAAGAGGACACATGCAGGTGTACAGGCTGTCTTTATTCCGACTTTTCAAATTTTTCCAATTAATTACATAATCAAGGCTTTTAAAATGAAAAATGAAATTCCTAGTAAAAAATAAAACCAAAACTTAAGAAATGTAAAAGCTGACAATTATTCTTATAAAAGTGTACGAAATATACACATTAAATTTAAAGGATTTAAATTGAAAAAAGAACATACATTAAAATGGAAAATAACTGAACCTATAGTAAACCAAAATTGAAAGCAGCAGTGAACAGTTACAGAACAAGAGGTTAAGGACCGACATGTAGGAGTGACAGCGTTAAAATAAAAGTAAACATAAATAATCAATACGATTCAACACAAATACAGAAGTCTTTATTAACGATACGTGTTTTACAATTTTACCAGGAATTTTATTTTTATTTAATTAATGGGACAGTCACGAAATGTTGAATAAAGACAGTCTGTTCATCTGTGGGTGTCCTCTTCCCCTTAATGATATATATATATATATATATATATATATATATATATATATATATATATATATATATATATATATATATATATATATATATATATATATAGATATATATATATATATATATATATATATTATATATATATATATATATGTATATATATATATATATATATATATATATATATATATATATATATATATATATATATATATATATATATATATATATATATATATATATATATATATATATATATATATATATATATATATATATATATATATATATATATATATATATATATGTAGTATATATATATATATATATATATATATATATATATATTTATATATATATATATATATATATATATATATATATAAATGTATATATATATATATATATATATATATATATATATATATATATATATATATATATATATATATTCAGGTATATGAATGAGAAAAATTTACAGAAAAGGTGGTATTTATACCAAGAGATCCATCCACAGGTAAGTCAATTTAGGTCAGCCCTGCTGATGAACTTCCTTTAATCTTCTTAAGCATTGGTTGAATGAAAATCTTGTCGATCACATCTGAATCCCATGCTCCTTTTCAGATGTTCATTACCTGCCTCTCTTTTATTAAGGCCGATTCCATCATTTGACTCTTGTACCAGCAGTTGCTGCTATAAATTATACGTGACAAATTCCAGTTTATTCTATGGTTATGTTCATTTATATGGTTGAAAATAGCTTAGTTCTGTTGTCCATACCTAACTGACTGTTTGTGTTGTTTTAATCTCTGGGGAAGTGATTTTCCTGTAAATCCGATGTAAAATTGGTCACAGTCCTGGCATGGGATTTCGTAAACCCCGGTGTCCTTGGGGGATGTCTTTTGTTGGATGTTAATCAGGGATTAGGCTAAGGTGTTTGGGTAAGTAAATGCAAAAAGATTAGATTTTCCGAGGGTCTGAGTCACCGTCCTAATCCTGTCCAGGTGAGGAATTTTTATTTTATTATTGGGTGTATCTCTGGTCTTGTCTCGAGGAAGTCGGTAGATACTTACGTTTGCTTTGTGAATTACTTTCTCAATTATATGGTCAGGATACTTTAAAGACAAAAGTTGCTTATAAATTAGTTCAAATTCTTTTTCCAGGTAATCTGGGGAACAAATTCGTAAGGCTCTTAAGAACAGGTTGCTGGCTACACCTCTCTTGATAGCAATGTCGTGATAGCTAAAGTAGTGAATGTATGAAAGTGAGAACGTTTGTTTTCTGTATATGGTAAATTTGTATTCGGTCGTGTCTCTGATTATCAAAACATCAAGAAAAGGAATTTTGCTGTCTGTTTCCCATTCAACTTTAAATTTGATGCTGGGCACTAATGCGTTTAATTTTGAAAGAAATTCATTAAAATTGCCCCACCTATTATCCCAAAATATTAGAATATCATCTACATATCTCATCCACAGCATGTTTTTGGGTTTTATTGCATTTATTACTGTTGTTTCAAAGTATTCCATGTACAGATTGGCTAAAACAGGACCTAAAGGACTACCCATACTACACCAGAATTTTTGCTTATAGAATGTTTCCCCAAAGAAAATACGGTATTAGATGTTCATAATTCAACTAACTTTATTATTTTGTTAAGCGCCAATGGGAAATGATCTGAATAGGTAGATAATTTTTCCCTCAAAAACTGAAGAACGTCCTGTACTGGTACTTTTGTAAACAGGGAATCTACGTGATTCCCTATTTACAAAAGTACCAGTACAGGACATTCTACAGCTTTTGAGGGAAAAATTATCTCCCTATTCAGATCATTTCCCATTGGCGCTTAATAATAAAGTTAGTTGAATTATGTGCATCTAATAACATATTTTCTTTTGGGGAATCATTCTTTAAGCAAAAATTTGGGTGTAGTATGGGTAGTCCTTTAAGTCCTGTTTTAGCCAATCTGTACATGGAATACTTTGAAACAACAGTAATAAATGCAATAAAACCCAAAAACATGCTGTGGATGAGATATGTAGATGATATTCTAACATTTTGGGATAATAGGTGGGGCAATTTTAATGAATTTCTATCAAAATTAAACGCATTAGTGCCCAGCATCAAATTTAAAGTTGAATGGGAAACAGACAACAAAATTCCTTTTCTTGATGTTTTGATAATCAGAGACACAACCGAATACAAATTTACCATATACAGAAAACCAACGTTCTCACTTTCATACATTCACTACTTTCGCTATCACGACATTGCTATCAAGAGAGGTGTAGCCAGCAACCTGTTCTTAAGAGCCTTACGAATTTGTTCCCCAGATTTCCTGGAAAAAGAATTTGAACTAATTCGTAAGCAACTTTCATCTTTAAAGTATCCTGACCATATAATTGAGAAAGTAATTCACAAAGCAAATGTAATTATCTACCGACCCCCTCGAGACAAGACCAGAGATACACCCAACAATGAAATAAAAGTTCCTCTCCTGGACAGGATTAGGACGGTGACTCAGACCCTCGGAAAATCTAACCATTTTGCATTTACTTACCCAAACACCTTAGCCAAATCCCTGATTAACATCCAACAAAAGACATCCCCCAAGGACACCGGGGTTTACGAAGTTCCATGCCAGGACTGTGA
This sequence comes from Macrobrachium nipponense, assembly GCF_015104395.2. NCBI lineage: Eukaryota > Metazoa > Arthropoda > Malacostraca > Decapoda > Palaemonidae > Macrobrachium > Macrobrachium nipponense. The sequence goes on along the minus strand of NC_061087.1, from coordinate 73,852,660 downwards.
CCAATCTTACATCGAATTTACAGGAAAATCATTTCCCCAGAGATTAAAACAACACAAACGGTTAGTTAGGTATGGACAACAGAACTAAGCTATTTTCAACCATATAAATGAACATAACCATAGAATAAACTGGAATTTTTCACATATAATTTATAGCAGCAACTCCCGGTACAAGAGTTAGATGATGGAATCGGCCTTAATAAAAGAGAGGCAGGTAATGAACATCTGGAAAGGAGCATGGGATTCAAATGTGATCGACAAGATTTTCATTCAACCAACGCTTAAGCAGATTAAAGGAAGATTATCAGCGGGGGTGACCTAAATTGGCTTACCTGTGGATGGATCTCTTGGTATAAATACCACCTTTTCTGTAAACTTTTCTCATTCATATACCTGAAAAGGGAGACATCAGTCTCTGATATATAGTATTTTTCTCTCTATATTTTGATGTTTTTATGGGCTCCTTTTATTAGATGGAATTCTGTCGTAACAGAACATTTTTACCAGTCACACACACATATATATATATATTATATATATATATATATATATATATATATATATATATATATATATATATATATATACATATATATATACATATATCTATATATATATATATATATATATATATATATATATATATATATATCTATATATATATATATATATATATATATATATATATATACTATATATATATATATGTATATATATATACATATATATATATATATATATATATATAATATATATATATATATATATATATATATATAGATATATATATATATATATATATATATATATATATATATATATATATATATATATATCTATATATATATATATATATATATATATATATATATATATATGACTGGTAAAAATGTTCTGTTATAACAGAGTTCCATCTAATAAAAGGAACCCATAAAAACACCAAAATGTAGAGAGAAAAGTACTATATTTCAGAGACTGCTGTCTCTCTCTTCAGTTAGATGAATGAGAAAAGTTACAGAAGAGGTGGTATTTATACCAAGAGGTTCATCCACAGGTAAGCCAGTTTAGGTCACTCCCGCTTATAATCTTCCTTTAATCTTCTTAAGCATCGGTTGAAAGCCTGGTCGACGATATCTGAGTCCCATGCTCCATTTGAGATATTCATTACCTACCTCTCTTTGATCAGGGCCGATGCCACCATTTGACTCTTATACCGGCAGTTGCTGCTATAAATCATATGTGACAAATTCCAGTTTATATTATGGTTATGTTCATTTATATGGTTGAAAATAGCTGAGTTCTGTTGTCCATACCTAACTGACCGTTTGTGCTGTATTAATCTCTGGGGAAGTGATTTTCCTGTAAATCCGATGTAAGATTGGTCGCAGTCCAGGCATGGGATTTCGTAAACGCTATGTCCTTGGGGGATATCTTTTGTTGGAAGTTAATCAGGGATTTGGCTAAGGTATCTGTGTAAGTAAATGCAAAAGGGTTAGATTTCTCGAGGGTCTGGGTCACCGTCTTAACCCTGTCCAGGTGTGGAATTTTAAATTTTATTTACCTATATATATATATATATATATATATATATATATATATATATTATATTATATATATATATACATATTTATATAGATATACATATATATATATATATAAATATATATATATGTATGTATGTAGACAAAAAAATCCTTTTCTTGATGTGTTAATAATTAGAGACACGACAGAATACAAATTTACCATATTCAGAAAACCAACACTCTACCTTTCATACATTCACTACTTTAGTTATCAAGATAGGTGAACTATTCTTAAGGGCCTTACGAATCTGTTCCCCAGATTTCCTGGAAAAGGAATTTGAACTGATTCGTAAGCAGCTTTTGACCATATAATTGAGAAAGCGATTCATAAAGTAAACGTAATTTTCTACCGGCCCCCTCACGAGAAAACCGAGAGCACCCAACAATAGAATAAAAACCCTACACCTGGACAGGATTAAGACGGCGAGCCGGACCTTTGGAAAATCCAATAAAAGGAGCCCATAAAAACGCCAAAATATAGAGTGTAAGTGCTATATTTCAGAGACTGCGGTCTCTCTCTTCAGTTAGGTAACGAATGAGAAAAGTTATAGAAATGGCAGTATTTATACCAAGAGATCAATCCACAGGTAGCACGTTTTAAAAGCTAATTCACTCCCGCTGATAATTCCTCTTTAATCCTCTTAAACATTGGTTGGAGGAAGATTTTATCTATGGTGTCAACAACATAGGTCAACACCGGGCCTTGGCTGAAAATTTCATGGGCCGCTGCTCATGCACCATTATACACTCACACAAAACTCTATTGCGCCGAGGAAATTTTGGCGTATTTTTTACTTCCTCTCTTCCGAATTCCCTCTCCTGCCGACGTATATAATTCCATGTTTTCTGTCCTGCAGCTACACTTCGGGCAATACCCTTTGTTTGCGGGTGCTGCAGGCTGTCCCATTGACACGAAGTCTGTTCCATGTCGGATTAAAGAGAGAAAAATTGCAGTGTTTTCCGGCTCTTACGTTTCTTTCCGAACGTTAAGCCCCTTCCATTAATTCTGTTCGGGGTTTAAAGGGAAAAGACGTGACGACAGATCACCCAGAATACTGAATGGGCTCCACCGAAGTAACTTTGTAAACTGGAATGAAAAGCCTCTGGTCGAGTCTTTGTCTTTGTGAAATAGAAAGATAACGAACCATGGAAGCCTTTTGTCTGAATCTGTTCCTGGACAATATTTTCCTTCACGTTCACTTTGCCCTCTTTGTTCTGGCCCCTAGATTTTATTTACTGGAAGAAAACGGAAGACAAAAATGAACGGGCCTTCCCTATTCGTGACGACTTTATTCTTGTGAATTTATGGTCTCGCAGAAGCGTCATTCTTTTTATTTTTAATCACTATTTCAGAATATAAATTCACTATATCAAGAAGCTTCATTTGAATTTGAATTTGTAGTTATTGTTTGAAAACTAACGAAGGTCCGTAGCAATTATTTTCACTTACCAGCCACTTTTATGCCACATTTTCAGTAATCATTCCATTTTACTGTGCAGTTCTGTTGTTTTGAGGAAACAGATAAGTCTAGTCAATGGATGACGGATGATTAAAGATAAAAATAGAAAACATGACTTCAGACGCCAAAAAAGTTTTAACAACCCCGTTCAAGTATATGGTTATCTAATGATAAGTCATTTAATCTTTCCCTCCATTATTATTCCTTCAAGAAAGGATATTCAATAGAAATATCAAACTATGCCACTTCTTATGTTCTCACTGTGAATTCCGATAAAATTGCTGAAAGAACTCCCCTGAGACCAGTGCAAGTAAATGAATATTTATAAATCGTTTCCTATAAATATTGTGGCGTACCTCAAACGCTTAGCCATAGATGTATTTACTTATCACCTTTTATTATGTGTTCCACTCTCAGTCCCTTTTGTGAATGTATGAAAGTCAGAATGCTGGTTTCTGTATATGGTAAATTTGTATTCTGTCGTATCTGTAATTCTTAACACACCAGATAAAGGAATTTTGTAGTCTGTTTCCCATTCAACTTTAAATTTGGTGCTGGGCAATAATGTATTTAATTTTGAAAGGAATCCTTTGAAATTGCCCCACTTATCATCCCATAATGTCACAATATCATCTACATATCTCATCCACAGTATGTGTTTGGGTTTTATTGCATTTATTACTATAGTTCCAAAGTTTTCCAATTATACAGTGACTAAAACAGGACTTTAAGTGCTACCCATGCTACACCCGATTTTTGCTTATAGAATGACTCCCCGAATGAAAATACGTTATAGATACATATAATTTAACTATCGTTATTATTTTGTCAAGAGCCTGTGGGAAATTATCTTGATAAGGGGCTAACTTTTCCCTTAAATATTGTAAAACGTCCTGTACTGGTACTTTTGCGATTAGGGAATCTACATCAAGATTAAAGAGGAATTATCAGCGGGGGTGACTTAGCTTTTAAAACGTGCTACCTGTAGATTTATCTCTTGGTATAAAAACCGCCTTTTCTGTAACTTTTCTCATTCGTTGCCTACCTGAAGAAAGAGATAGCAGTCTCTGAAATATAGTACTTACTTTCTATATTTTGGCAGTTTTATGGGCTCCTTTTATTAGATGGAATTCTGTTGTAACGAAGAACATACCATATATATAGATATATATATATATATATATATATATATATATATATATATATATATATATATATATATACACACATATATGTACATACATACATATATATATATATATATATATATATATATATATATATATATATATACATATATAGTATATATATATTTACATATATATTACTATATATATATATATATACATATATATACTATATCTATATATATAATATATATTATATATATATATATATGTATGTATGTATGTATGTATGTAGGTATAACTGAATCACAAAAGTTTGGAACGTGATAAATGCATAAATAAAGGTATAAGCCACGGATGTAACGATAATTTTTTTATTCTGCAACATATAGCTCAACAGTGTAACGAACTAAAATCATCTCTTGTTTTATGCATAGTGAATTTTGAGAAAGCATTTGATAGTATTTCACGTAGTATGTTAAAAGAGATTCTGAGGCACTATGTGATACTAGAAAAGATTGTAAACATCATAATGGATATTCATAGTGGAAATG
>NC_061087.1:73825436-73842936 GCF_015104395.2 Macrobrachium nipponense | reverse complement strand
GATGTTTCAATCAGTGCCTGTCTGACCTCATTTGGGTTAAAAAAAATGGCCTCTTGATTTTCCATGTCATAAATATACGGTTCATGTTAATATACTGCTCATGTTCAAAAGAATATTTCCATGTATTCCACATAAGAAAATCTCCCATAATGATTAGATAACATATTGACAAAATATTACGGTAACTGCGACCTTTGGGGCGTTTCTTAATAAATTTATAAGCGCCTGATTGAAAAGAATTTGTTTACATCAGAGGCTGAGAGTGTAATTTATCGATGGTTGTAGTTACAGAGGAGGGATGTATAACATAGATTCAAATGGATATCGTGTTCATTTCTGAATTTTCACGACTCGTAAAGTCCGTTCAAAAAGTGTGCAAAATATATTTTCTATTTCAAAGCTTTCGTATTTCTACAATATCAAATATGCAATTCATACTTAGTATGTAATCTTTCTCTTTTTCAACATGCAGTATATGTTTCTTTGTTCATGAAATTCATGCCTGTGATTAAAAAAGGATTTCCCCTTCAGTGACGACATGAATTACTTGTTTTTTCAATGCATACAAGGTTATACATAGTACGTGACTGTTGAATATGTATAAAGGGATATAGATAGTTAAATAAACAGACAAATAGCAGTATTCTTTCATTTTTGTATTCTATTTATTTTGCTTTCAGACACAGCATATCCCAGCATGGCATATGATAGTATTCCAAAGAGAACAAGACAATTATAACTAGGTAAAAAAGCAAACTTTAAAGTGCGGACGTCCTACATTTGTATATATATATATATATATATATATATATATATATATATATATATATATATATATATATATATATATATATATATATATATGTGTGTGTGTGTATGTATAGATATATATATATATATATATATATTATATATATATATATACATATATTATCTATTCTATATTTATATATATATAGATAGATAGAGAGATATATCGATAGATAGACAGATAGATAGATAGATAGATAATCAGTCATTACAGTAAGATCGGCTGCAAAATAGTTTAAAATTATTCGTGCGCTTATATGCGAAAACACTTTGCGCTTCTTTCCTGAAACCTGTCGACCGCTTAAACTAGACAAATCACTGTTCCAGGAAAATTCGGACAATTTATATTCATTTGCTGTCTGTTCCATCTTTCACCGTAACGTTTTACTTCAGCGACAGTTTCATTTTTGCAATAGGTTTTTGGAACGGTCCGAATTTTTTCTGATATGCTCTTATTTGGGTTGATAATAACTGATCGCTGGAATTTTTTTGTCTGTAGCAAGTATTGTTATCAAAGGAAGAGAAAAACTGAAGAGAAATGTCTTTAGTTACAAAATTATCTTTTAAGTAATAAACATGCAGCTCTCTCTCTCTCTCTCTCTCTCTCTCTCTCTCTCTCTCTCTCCATATATATATATATATATATGTGTGTGTGTGTGTGTGTGTGTGTGTGTGTATGTGTGTGTACACATATGTGAGTGACGCTATTATTGCCAATTTGTAGAAATATATACAGCTCAATATTCAAACTGATTTTGCCTAAAGGATAATTGTCTTTCATGCAAACCCATCAGAGGTGAATGATGAATATGAGTAACAACGTTTCCATTATTTTATTCATACTCTACGTACTACTTGATTACGTCATGAAGTATGTACATTTGTTTTATAGATGGTGATATCGCTGATCCATAAGAGGTGTTTACGCACCTAGAACCTGAAGGAAAATGAAAGATTTTGACCTTTGGTTCCCTAGAAAATCTCATAGTTAACATGGCTGCATTCAGCTCGTCTACACGCTAGATAATGGTGAAATATTGTTAGGCAAAATTGCCCCTTCATGCAATTATATGATACACCAGAGACTTTCTCAAGGGATTTACAATCGACCAGGAATTTCTCAAGGCACATTTTCTTTGGCAATTCATTACCCTTGCAGGAAATTTCGCTTTTGGATTTTAGATGTCTTTAAATTACATCAGAGGTGGGATTTTGTTTTCTTCCAGAACTGAATGAAATGCTGACGCATCTGTTGCTGAATTTTACCCAGATTTGATATTAATATCTTATAATGGTCGGTGTCTTTCAATTACAATTTAAGAAAATATTTCAAACTGTTAAGGAGAAAGCTATTCAATACCAAGTATAGACGACAATGTGTTGATTAGTGTATAAAGAAATTTTATTAATCTCTTACACATGTGTGTATATGTGTGTGTGTGTGTACTTTGTGTAACAGGTATGGAGATGTATATTGAAAAATGAGTGCTCTTATGACCAATGTGATTCATCAATCTTTTGTGTTCTGCCTAGAGACAGCGAGATTCCTTTCTCATTTGGTAATCGAGATTCGGCTCTTCTGTGTGGTGGCATGTTGCTGGAGTCATCCGTTGAAGAATGGATATTCAGCACTTAGCTGTTGTTCGACTCCAGTGAATGTGGCATGGCTCTTGAGCATGACCGAAAGTGTTAAAGCAATGTGCTAACGAGCATGCAAGTCGCATGTTCAGTAGGTGGAATTCGTCGTGATGTCTTCGTGTCCATCACTTACATTGTCAAATGATGCGTGACGTAATGGAATCATCCTCTTGACAGAATTTGTTACGTGTCAGTGACGTCACACTGAAGGGGAGTGTCTTACCAGGGAGTTTGTGCATTTGTATTTGACATTACATCCTGCTTGAGAATTATAGTTCACTGCAGAATTAGAATTCACGATGGGCGTGAGGTGTAGCAAGACATTGTTAATGAAGTATGACCATAGAAAAGTAAGGTAGGACATCTTACTAATCTTTTCTTACAGTGTATAGTGTTATGCAGTGACCTTCATTATTCATATTTATGTCTCACATATTATTAATTTTAATGGAGGCCATGTCTTCCTTATGACAGGAACTTCGAATGGACCCCATGAAGATATTTGATTACTGGAGGAAAGTGTTAATAGACTCTGTTACTATGAGACATTTAATCTAAAGAATGGATATGTCAATGTTCGGATGGAGGTGTTTCATTTTCTAGATAACCGAAGAAGAATTTTTATAGAGATTGAGATTGATTTTGTTTAGTTTCCCATGTTTAGCTGAAGAACAATAAGTTTTCTATATAAGATTTCTCTGGGTTTAATTGTGGTTTATCGTTGACTCATTGATTTATTTAATCCAATTTTCCTTGGCAGATAGAGCCTTGCTCGTTTCCCAGAATAAAATTTATTTTTGTAGCTCAAAGTTTAAATCGGTTGTTTGTGCTAAATTACAATTGTTTTTGTATGTTCTATTGAGAATATTCTTCCAGGTTGGCCAATGCTACCATTGCGAAGTCGGCCACGAAAGAAATTGCTCGGGTAACACATGCACGACTGATAAATATAAAGTATATATTATATATATATCATATATATATATATATATTATTATATATTATATATATATTAATATATATGTGTGTGTGTGTGTGTGTGTGTGTATACTATATATATATATATATATATATATATATATATATATATATATATATATATATATTTGCTAGACCACCCGTGAACCAGTGTAAGGGAAGGGGAGGGCAGGGAGGTGGGGAAGGGAGGGCAGGACAGGGTGGAAAGGTATTGGATGGGTGAAGGGGAGGGGAGGTGGAAGGCGAGCGGAAGAAGAGAGGAAAGTTGAAGGGGACGGGGAAGAAGGGGTTGGGGGAGAAGGGGGACGTCTACGGGCAGCACCAGGCCCATTAACTTCTGAGTTTTATTATTATTTCTGAAAAATTATTTCTAAAAAAACCTGTCAAGAACCCAATTTCGTTGTGGAACTCTTGCCAAGACGCTGTCGGAGTAAGGACCCCGTAGAGGAGTGTAAAAATAGCATTTAGTTTAAAATTAAAATGACACGTGCTGCAAAAATCAGTACCCAGCCTAGTGAAGGTGCTCTCGCCGTATACATTGGTTTGGAAACCCTCCGAGTCCCTCGAAATGCGTAGGTCCAGGAAGGGAGGGATTTGCTTATTTCCTTCTCCATAGTAAACTTAATATTGGAGTGCTGGGCATTTAATATGATCTAAAAACAGCAGAGACTGAAAATTCATGTCTAAAAAGAACAAAAGTGTCATCCACATAACGTCGATATAATAGGGAGTTTAAAATGGGAGGGGCAGGAATCTAAATATGACTCCTCAAAGGAGTTCATCAAGATGTTTAAGATGAGGTTTATGAAAATTATGAAACATAGAGTCTTCGTAAGGAAATAATTTGCTTAAAATAATACTAATATTTTCCTCAACAGGAACACAGGTAAACAATAACAGATTCCCGTGTAAGGATCTCGTTCTTAAAATCTAGGGTGTTCTTAGGAGTGTAGGGGTTGTTGGTTAAAAGTTCGGGGAGAGGTACTAGATACTTAGCCAATTTATAGGTAGAGGTATTTATTGATGAAAGAATCGGTCGTAAGGGAAAATTATCAGTGTGTATTTTGGGAAGGCCATACATAATTCCATATGAAAAATCAATAGCCTTTCTTTGACTCTAAGGTATCTTTTAACTGGGTCTTCTACTTTAATAATGTCATGTAAATTGTTTTCCTTCAAAATACTTTTACAAAACTTTGAGAAAGTTGTTAGATATGAATTTTAATGACCCACACATCATATATAATATTCTGAAACTAGAAATGTACGCTAAATTTTTCTTCCTTACAATAATGATTTCTGCAAAAAAAAAAAAAATGAAGATCATCAGTGAAGAATTTTCCTTTGTAAATATTACGCTCATTCTGAAAAAACCCTCTAACGCTCGGGTCTCTTTTCAAATCTAAGGCGGGTCACTCACAGTCGATCTGGTCGTACGATGAGAACTGAGTGGGAGGAGACTCCAAAAAAAAAAATGGCTGCAAACTCACGTTACTACCCGGTCTGAAAAAAGTAGTCACTAGTCAGTCTTAAGTTGGCAGCCACACAGTTCGGACGTGGCGGAGGGAATATCTGATAATGAACCATATTGCTCAGACTATGCCGTTGCACCCAGTTTAATTAATAATAAAAATAAACACGAAAATGAATATCGGGTCAATAATTGGTTGTTGAAGAGAGAAAAACTCACTTTTATTGCTTTTAAAGGAAATACAGGTAGCTCCCAGGGATTGCTATGATAAACGTAAGGGTGGACGAGGCAACTTTCAATTTTGTAGAAAGATTATAACGGAGAGTCATGCTGGAGACATGTTAAGCTATCTGGACAACACTCTGCAAAGACTACATAAAGATAAATAAAACTCATGTATACATATTTGTATCTTTGATAAAAAATAAATTAGCTTTTAGAAACCCAAAATAATTGACTCTTCTACAAATATACCAAAGTTTGTAGAGCATAAAATTAGTGTAGGAAATTATACAAGTGAAAAGGTAATAAATCTTAGTGTAACCAGTCATTACCCTACACAATTTCGCAATCAGCACCAAGTACCTATAAGAAAATTATAAGGGTGTGAGGGAGGTTTCATTACCTCCCATTATGACTTTACTATTGCATTGTCTCCAGTTCTCCTTTAAATCATACATCATTTAGGAGCTTTTTAGCATAAATTCTTATTTCGTTAAGAAATTTTCTGTTTATTTTCTTATTTTTCTTTTACTTTGGAATATAACTGATTAAACGTCCTGAGCAAGGCACCAATTTTTTGTTTTGTTTTGAGAGATTAAGTATTGTATGATATACATTACTATCAAACACACACACACACACACACACACACACACACACACACACACACACACACACACACACATATATATATATATATATATATATATATATATATATATATATATATATATATATATATATATATATATATATATATATATGTGTGTGTGTGTGTGTGTGTGTGTATAAAGTAATTTGGTACTTTGAAACGTTGTCGTTACTCCAGGATCTAGAAACGCTACGTCCTTCAGTCTCCAACATCACTGTTGTGAATGAAATTTTATGTAATTTAATCTTATTAATACTCATAAGGTAAATTGTTCACCATTTCTTTCGTTGCATCAGGACACTTTTTCTTTAGTTTCTCAAATATCGATTGATAGGCTGCATTTTTTTTTTTGTTTCTCAGAATATTCTTTAATTTTATATACCACAGACATTGCTACTACTTATAAATCTCGAAAAATCCCGTCCAGAACTCTTTATCTATCGAAAGTCTGACATGTTGAGCGATATCCTCTTCTGTGCCGTTTCTTGGTAAATGAACCTCCGACTGTGAGATTCAGGGCCTCCATAACACGGTTTTTTTTCTCAATAACTTTTTATCTATGCATTTCATAAATATAACGCTTATTCAGAATACACATTATATCTACACATAAATTTTGACTGTATTCTGCATTACGTAGGTTGAATAAATTTAATACTTATAATGTAAAAGTGACTTTTTTTGAAGACGGGCAAATTTACTCAGAGAAAAGGTTTCGAACGCACTCGTTACGTAACTTATGACAGCATTTCTTCACTCTTTCTCGATGGATGATTGGCTATACGTAACGAAGGCTAGACCTCCGGCAACAATGACATAAAAATGTAAATACAAGCAAAGTAGTACACCTTTATGAACTCTGAAACCTCTCCACTGATAATTGTCATAATGAACAAACCAACAAAATATGTTAATAAATACGAAAACCCTTCGATTATTAGTCTAACTCCAAAATAAGTTTCCTAAGAAATTACAGTCTACTTTATAGGTCACAATCAGGTTGACAAGATGTAGGTAATTTTCAAAAACATGGTAGACAAGCTTGATTTGATAACTGCTATATCCAATGTCAAGCAATTTTAATTTATTGGCTATCTACCTATTTACTAAAAAAAAAATAGCCTTTACTGCATTTTGACTTTGAACCTTCACCAATAATTATCGTCAGAATGATGACTTCATGAGGCTCCACCCACTCTGGCCTCGTTATAATTCAGGATAACACTGAAGGCTATCATGGGCATTGTTGGATTAGAAAATTTAACTTCTGGCTATAAAAACTCATTTCTCAAGTAGTTTCAAGAAGTGCTAAATGATCCTCAAGGATCCCAGGAGTTAACCTATACGTTTAATTCATGTATATTACTGCTATTACTACAGTAGTATTAATACGCTAGCACAGATACCCCACCCACATCTATGTATCATTCCGCCATTCATAAAGTCTTTGTCATGGCCACGGCCTTTCTCTTGACTGTAAAAAGTTGCAAGTCGTAAGACAAATGCAGTTTTGCAACAACGGGGAAAATTCCAAATCCTGTTAGCCATTATTGACTGCTATGGGTTTCAGAGCCGATGGAATAAGGTGAATGAGTTTCTGTCTGGTGGATGGGCAGGGCAACATTTCGTCAAATGTTGTTTACCTTGCTTACGTAATGAATGTTTTTCGACTCTTTGCTCGTAATCATTGGCCATGGCATCGGCTGGATAATTTTAACTCTATAAAAATTAAAACTATCAGGTTTAGGTCATTGATAATGCTGCCAAAATTTGTGTGATTGCAAAATATACATATGTCAACTTTCAGCTACATCTGATGCTTTGATAAGGAGCAAAGTCCAAAAAACCGTGTTACAGAAGACCTGAATCTCATAGTAGTTCATCAAGCCTCGTCGAAGATACCACTCACAGTCAAACTATTAGTTCTGAACGACTCAATCTGAAAAACCCCTATTTGACAGTCGTGTCGGACCGTGAATTGCTCATTCAAACCTCATCTGCCAGGTTTGTTGATCCCGCATGACTTCCGGGCTTGATCAGATCTGACTTGACTAAAAAGCAACCCACTCACATTCAAACTTGCTTAAACCCCGCCCATTTCGATCGGACATTACAAATCCCATCTGACATGCGTGACCGGCCTAAGGATAGACTGTTTTCGTCTCTAACATCTAACATCATTTATAATTGCACTTGTACCAGTTGTGAGATGTTAACCTACGTTAAATGTACGAGACGGCTACTGGAAGTCCGCGTCTGTAGCCCACCAGGGCATTAGTTATAGGACGGGACGCAGATTGTCCAGGCCTGAATTATCAAATATAAGGAATCACTCTGCAATCTGCAAAATGCAGATTGCTATGAAAAACTTTGAAAAAACAACCTCAGCCCAACACGAGGACGAGCCTATGACTTTAAAAGTCAATTTTTATTACAGCACTCGTTCCCTCGTTAAATGTCCAGACGTCTTCCACACCTTAATTCCTTGTAGGGGTAGTGGGTTACGTGCTCGCCTACCGATTCGATAGACATGAGATCGACTCTCTGTTCTGCCAACGTGGAATCAGAGGAATCTATTTCTACTGATGCTAATTCATTTCTCAATATAATGTGGTTCGAAACCCATAATAAGCTGTAGGTCCCATTGTAAGGTAACCAATTGGTTCTTTGCCACGTAATCCTTCGGGTCAGCCTTAGGAGAGCTGTTAACCAGCTCAGTAATTTGGTTAAACTAAGATATACTTTTCCACACCTTTGTTTACTTTGTAATTTTTGTCTGTTTACTTCCTACCAGTTTTACCTTTTTATGTTTAGTCACTTTTAGCCATGTACTGGATAGGTTTGCTTTAAAATGTTTCAAGAAATGTATTTTTATCTTTATAATTTTATGCAATGACGTCCCTTTTTACAAATAAATAATTGTCATTGCAGCCTTGAAAATGCAATGGATTATTGTGAAACGCCGTCGGCCACAATAAATGCTGTTGATTGTTCGTGTACGTCTCCGTCTGGCCTTTAACTTTATATATATATATATATATATATATATATATATATATATATATATATATATATATATATATATATATATATACTAATATATATATATATACATACATACATATATATATATAGATATATATATATATATATATATATATATACGTACATATATATATATATATATATATATATATATATATATATATATATATATATATATGATAATATATATATATATACATATATGACATATACTATATATATATATATATATATATATATATATATATATGCGTAGTGCTAGTTTGCAGCACTGAATTGTCGAACTCGAAAGTTTAGAATTAATCAACAGCATGATGAAAGTGTGACGACGCTAAGCTTGTTACATTGAATCATTAAACATATTTGTTTCGTGATTGAAAAGAATTCCATATAATGAGTGAAATTTGACTGGCACATTTTCCGCTAGTTAAGAACATGACTAATCAATATATATATATATATATATATATATATATATATATATATATATATATATATATATATACTATATATATATAGTATATATGTTTATCGATTTATTTGTAAATTAACGAGAGAGAGAGACAGAGAGAAGAGAGAGAGAGAGAGAGAGACGAGAGGAGAGAGAGAGAGAGAGGAGGAAGAGAGAGAGAGAGGAGAGACAGCGACAGAGAGAAGACAGGAGGAATGCGGAATTTCTAATATAATCATTAAGGATCATTTCCGTGACAGCTTCTCAGATACATCACATAAATGATATTATTCCATCCTTGTTCTGTATATTTGTCATGAAGATCTTCTTGCACAATGTTCTCTTGTAAGACAAGACTTCCTCTCTCAGTCATTAGCTAAATTTTCGATGCCAGTGGAAGGCTCTGTTTCCCATTAGGTTGCACATACGAGTTCAGAATTATGAGCAACTTGATCTTGAATGATGAAGCCCACAGGAAAATTGAGAAGAAAATACGACTTGCTTCGTTCCGTTGCTTAGAATTTGATCTCAGCATTAATATTTCTTTGTTTTATTGTCTGTTTCTGATAACAAGCATTATCCAAACATCATTGCTTTTTAGGAAAATAGTATCTATATTAGTATGTATGTTTAATGTGATTATACTATTAAATAGATCAGTGAAAATAAAAATATTGCCCTAACCCTATCCAACGGTTAAGAAGAGAGCTGTTAATGGTATGGTAATTTCGAGAACTTCCGAACCGTTAGATAATTATCTTATACAATAAGTCTCACTTAATCATCTGTCAAAAGAGAAATAAACATTTGAGTCCTTCCGTGAAAGCTATTTTATGGATACATCATAGAGCAGTGAATTAACACTCCTTAAAATTATATGCATATCGCAAACATTAAGAAAATATACATTTCAATACAAGAGATTTTCTGATTTAAAAATCCCATTAAAAAAATAACTTTTCTGATAAGTTTCCGGATGAATGCAGCGTTGTTCTCTCTCTCTCTCTCTCTCTCTCTCTCTCTCTCTCTCTCTCTCTCTCTCTCTCTCTGTGTAGGATATCTTCAACAGCAGTATTATATCCTTGGCAGCAGTCTCATTATTGTATCACAACAGCAATTTAGTATTCACTAATTATTATTTTTTTTCTCATTTCAAAATATATATATCCCACTTCCGTCACCCTCTCTCTCTCTCTCTCTCTCTCTCTCTCTCTCTCTCTCTCTCTCTCTCTCTCTCTCTCCCTGTCGCAAATCTTTAACTGCAATTTGTCTTGAACATTTTTCACACGCGTTAAATAACACGACTGGAGCCATAGAAGAAGCCGTTAGTCCAAAGGAAAGAAAATAATGCTATATTTCATGGTTAACCGAGGTCATAAAGTCTGGTATGCATCCATTTGGGTAGCCATGAGTTTCAACCGCGTTATTATGTTACATAAGATTCTTTAGTGCCAGTTTACAAAACTGAATTACAGACCACGAAAGTCTAGCAATACTCAACAGTATGACGAGAGTGTAATGAAACCGAGCTTACGTTGTATTAAATTGTTAAACATATTAGTTTCGTGTGGAATACTAGATAAATAGTGCTTGAAAAGAATTTCATATAATGACTGATATATACGTAAACACACACGCACATACAATATGATAAAGATTCTGGTTGCCAAGGATATAACACCGTTGTTGAAGATATTCTGCAGAGAGAGAGAGAGAGATGTAATTGGTATTTATATGTGGTCTGTAAATTTATCTACAGCAAAATAAGAACAAACGAAGAGCATATTTGAGATTCTATCCCAGAATTACATTGTACCATGCTCTAAAGAGCAAATTTATTTGAAAACTCCTCAGTTCTCGGAAAATGTTACGACAACATTCGTCACGCGATGTTTCTGCTTACTATGTAAACGATGAGTGATATTACCGCTCTTAGAAAACGTAGAGACATATCATCCAACTCTCTCTCTCTCTCTCTCTCTCTCTCTCTCTCTCTCTCTCTCTCTCTCTCTCTCTCTCTCTCTCTCTCTCTGTGTGTGTGTGTGTATGTGTGTGTGTGTGTACATATTGAATACTTACTTGAAGGCAGTTAGTTATTTATGGATATGACATATTAGTGGTTGGATAATGTAACGTATTCCGATTATTATTTATTATTGCAGTCTTGGTCAGTACTAGCCTCTGAAGTATAACAAGGCTGTTTGTAGTTTCAGTAACATTCAATGAATTATTAACATCAAGTTTCTTTAAATAACGAAATAATTTGTCATGTAACCGATAAGGTTTAATATTAAATCAGAAGTATCCAAAGAAAATGTATAGTAGGTGAAAGAATGAAGAGAACAACGCTGTATTCATCCAGAAATTTATTAGAAAAGCTTTTTTAGTATGGGATTTCGAAATTAGAAAATCTCTTTTATTGATATGTATATTTTCTAAATGTTTGCTATGTAAATATACATACTTTTTTTGAATGTTAATTCACTGCTCTATGATGCATCGACAAAATAATTTTCACGAAAGGAATCAAATGTTTATTTGTCTCTTGACAGAAAAGTAAGTGAAACTAGTGTAAATTATCTCGCTGTTCGGAAGTTCTCGAAAATGACCTTACCATTTCTCAGCTCTTTTATTAACCGTTGAGTTGGGTTAGGACAATATTTCTATTTTCACTGATCTATTTAATCACATCAAACATAAACACTAATTTAGACACTACTTTTATAGGAAACAATGATGTTTTGCTAATGTTTCTGATCTGGAACAGACGATAAAACAAAGAAATATTAAAGCTTAGATCAAATTCTAAACAACGTAACGAAGCAAGTCGTATTTTCTTCTCAATTTTCCTGTGGGTTTCATCATTCAAGCTCAAGTTGCTTATAATTCTGAACTCATATGTGTAACCTAATGGGAAACAGAGTCTTCCAATGACATCGAAAATTTAGCTAATGACTGAGTGAGGAAGTCTTGTCTTACAAGAGAACATTGTGCAAGAAGATCTTCATGACAAATATACAGAACAAGGATGGAATAATATTATTTATGCGATAAATCTGAGAAGCTGTCACGAAAATGGTCCTTAATGATTATATTAGAAATTCCTGACATCTCTCTCTCTCTCTCTCTCTCTCTCTCTCTCTCTCTCTCTCTCTCTCTCTCTCTCTCTCTCTCTCTCTCGTTGATTTACAAATAACTATTTTGTTTACATTCCATAACTTATGTCGTGCCTGAATGTTAGTACAGATATTTTATGCTCCCTAAAACCTAAAGAACTAGGGTCAACAGCAAGGAAAAGGTGTTTGGTTTCCTCTTTCGAATGCAGACATTTCATTGACTATGATATTGTTAGGTTTCTATAATTGTCCCTTGCAAAGTACTTAGTCAAGGGGAGCATTTCTCTGAATCAATTGGCTGGCTCTGTCAGCAGTGGGTTTACTGAAGGCGTATATATAAACCCACTGGCTTATATGGTAATTACATTTGTATTTTTTTATATAAACTTTAAATCTTTTTATTTTCATAAAAATATAGAAACAAATCATGTTTTAGAGA
Source organism: Macrobrachium nipponense (assembly GCF_015104395.2). NCBI lineage: Eukaryota > Metazoa > Arthropoda > Malacostraca > Decapoda > Palaemonidae > Macrobrachium > Macrobrachium nipponense. The sequence continues at coordinate 73,830,114 of NC_061087.1, read as the reverse complement.
ACTAATCAGTGATATAATCATAATCAGTTATGTAGTAACAATAATCTGAAGTAATTGTGATATTCTTGCGCTATGATGATTACTTTAGATTTTTATGACTGAAAGCATTATTCTTGCTTAAGAAGTTGATTACGAAAGGAAGATGAATAAGTTTTTCCTAGTTATTCAGTGAGAAATACTTCCTATTTCATTGTTAGAAAATGATAGATGCCGTTTAAAGAGATGCATCCTTATCCTCTTAGTTGTTCGTCTTTTCTTCATCCGGAGCTTAAAAAAAATGGTAAAAACTGCGCCGAAGTTTCTTCAGCGCAATCGAGTTTTTTGTACAGCGCATAATGCTGTATGAAACTCTCAGCCACGGCCCATGAAACTTTCAGCCACAGCCCGGTGGTGGCTTGTGTTGGTGGCACCTATAGCGGTGCCAGATGCAGGATCATGGCTAACTTTAACCTTAAATAAAATTAAAACTACTGAAGGTAGAGGACTTCCATTTGGCAAGTTTGATGATGGGAGGGTGTATGCTCAACATGCCAGTTGGCATTCTCCTGGCCTCAGAGTAGTATTTAAGATCTGAGGGTGGACAGACAGACAAAATGCCAACTCAATAGTTTTATTTCCAGAAATCTAATAACGTAGTAATAAAACTAGGAAATCATTCTTCCGCGTGCTGGGTCTACAAGAGGCTGTACATAACTGCGCAATTCATTGAAAAGCAGGGTTTCCACTCCACTACGAGAAAAATTCGTTATAAAATCACGTTCTGATATATCTGGAATTAACACCAACAACGATGTCCTCAAAATTTCGGTAATCCAAATGTATGAGTCGGGAATAGTGTCTTCTCATGCACTCATTGACTCTATTAAACTGTATGGATGGAGATATTTCATAGGAAAGATATAAGCCAAGGAAAGAAACACGAGGTGGTTAGATATGATATATATATATATATATATATATATATATATATATATATATATATATACATATATATATATATACATATAGTTACAAGCGTCCTTCTGACAATTGTTTTTTACTTTTTTCTCTTTTAAAACGTGAGGAAAATTAAGGGAAACGTGGAAGAAATAGAGAAATTAATCTTGGGAAACATACTAGAGTACAAACCAAAAGCGTTGTTGGGACTTTTAGATGTTTTGACTCATTGTCTGTCCCTGTTTGTTCCCCTTTTACCTTAGTGATGTCTCAAGTACGAAACAATGACCGTGTCATCAACCATCTGCAAAAATGTCATTTTAATGTCCTGTCATATTTTATTTGAGCGCCTCAGCTGCGTGGTTGGTTTGGTGGTTGCTTAACACCTCGGTGGTCGCGGGTTCGATTCTCGGCCGTTCCATTGAGGAGTGAGAGATGTGTATTTCTGGTGACAGAAGTTCACTCTCGACGTGGTTCGGAAGTCGCGTAAAGCCGTTGGTCCCGTTGCTGAATAACCACTGGTTCCATGCAACGTAAAAACACCATACAAACAAACATATTTTATTTGTTACCTGTCAAACACCGTTACGGCCATCACTCCCAAATCCAATTAAGACACCGGTCTTAAACCAATGACGACTTGCCACTTCAAGAAAGGTAGATGACTTTTGGGAACCTTTGTTCCAATTCCCAGTCCAATTTTATGAAAGTCATTTGAAGGGATCGGGACCCTAAAATTCAGTAAGTTTCACACCCTCACATGTGTGGTCTTCATGGCCTGACATCTCGCCCATGTTATTGTTTTCGCAGCACCTTGCACCTGCATCTATGCCCACAAGCCCAAATCCTCTGAAACCTAATGAGCACCTCTTGGTGGTACCCTCTCCCCCATACCCCTCTCTGCCGGCTTTCAGTGTCCTTTTCAGGTACCTACCGGGATTAGCGGCGGAAAGGACCGAGAGATGTCACCCCCGTTTTGACAGTTGTCAGACAATACGACTTACAGCGACAGCCGAACTGTTTATATATATGGGCCAGTATGACCTATCAAATCGCATTTCACCCTAGCCTTACGAAGTGGCTGAGTCTGAGGACGCAGCAATCCTATCTAGCATACTGCTGTCTTGGTGAAAATCTAACGGTTAGTTCACACTTCTACACTGTACCATCTAGAACCCTGACTCTGCCGTGACGCCCTGCCCTGACATGCACCTTGAAGCTGTCGCCTTGAAGTACCTGAGAGCCGCCTGACATGGAGTGCTCTTTCATTTTGTTCCTTGGTGAAGAACTGCAAGCGATGAAATCTTTCCTCCGACGCCCTGGCTCAACTCTACGCAAGTCTCATCCTCGGACTAAGGTAACTGAGTGGAAGTTTATGTTGACCTTCACCTGCTATTCCTTGCACTCATTCCTTGTTCCAACTGTTCTTGTATTTCCATGACCATGTTCTTTCTCCTTCAGAGACCCCCGTGATTTTTATTGCGCATTTGGGATATCTGTGAATTCATTTGTGGAAGTGTACTTAAGATCTATGTTGGTCATGCTTACAGTAATCACACAATTTAGCATTCCGTTCAATTTTTTATGTCGTATTTTTGCAATTTTTTCCGTTTATGCATTGATCAGTTACGTAAGCTTTCCCATTGTTATGCCATGTATTACAACGTTACCTGCTTTGCAGATTCATGTACACTTCCCCATTGTGTGCCCATCTTTGGGACAAGATTCCTGAGATTTCAGCAGTCTTTGCTTACAGTGCTGTTTTTTATGCACTATATTTACTCACTAGATTTAGTGTTTTGTTTGCAACCCAAGGGCACATTAAATTTTGTTCTCGATATTGTACAGAATATATTCAATAATGATACAGTGCCATGGAGCCAGTGAGAGCACCTGTAATTTTATTATTGTTCTGATTACGTTAGTGAATTATATTTCTAAGTGGTCATAATATGTTTACCTTCAATCCTCTTTTGAAATAAATTTGTGCAGATTTATTAAAGGTACATATCTTTTTTCTGCTCACATGAGGTAGCCACCCCTACTATCCATTTCAGGGACTGTGAGTCATCGTTTTTCTCAAATAGCTTTTAAACTAATTATTTGATCGAAATCGTACTTTCACAAAGTGTACAAAACACCTCCCGCTAATTCTTGGTAACATACGTTGTGCATCTCCGTTTTCTTTACACTTGTGAACTTGGGTAAACTTGAGAATTCATCAATAATTATGAAATATATATAGCACTGCATAACGCCGTATGTGTTGCATTGATGGCTTGAAATATAGGTATCGGGAAATTAAGAAAGAAAAAATTTAATTTTCCAATCATTCACAAAAAAACAACAACTACGAAATGGTGCAAAAGGTTATATAAAACTAAACAATGAAAAGATGTGGCACGCACATCTAAGGTTTGTAGCACTCTTTCTGGACTAGAGGCATATGAAAGAAGTTTGTATCAAGAGCTGTTGCAAATACCACAGCTTCCAAAACAAAAAAGACTCAAGGCTGGGGCAATACCAACACTCCCTTTACCAACCTGTCATGAAAAGATGACAAACGTTTTCTTTATTTGAAAAAACCTGGAAAAAACAGTCATTAATTTTCATCGCTACAAAAACACAAATTTAATGTTAGTTGCCATTGCAGAAACCTCAGCATCAACTAATGAGTTCATAATAGATACAAACATGTGAAAGATATAAGAAAATTAATGAATGAGGGTAAAAACTGGATACCTTCTGGATACCTGAATGTGAAATGCCTGTAATAATGGTAAAAGGTAACACTTACGCAGTCTTCATGAACTAATGTCCCAATTCTAAAAAAATACAAGTAAAATCCTATTACGGGACCTATCTCAAAAATAGGTATGTATTTGAAAATATTATGTCACTTCACATTAATAAGTAAAATAATTCAAGATGCATGGAACGCTCCTCACTCACTAAAATCAGTACGGTACAAGGATTACATCCTTATTACTGGCGTTAGAATAGTAGAAACGAAATTGTAGTGTGATATGAATAGAGAAACACACACACACACACACACACACTTATATTATGATAATGGAAGCAGTTTCCCCAAATTATACCCACTTTCTTTTTTTTCTTTAATTTCGTTACAGCAATTTACCTGTTGATGCAATATGGAGGTATACAGAGCTCCACCTGTTTGGGGGAAAGTGAGCAGACCTCTTTCTCTGGGCTTTGAATTTTTCCCACGTTTACCATCAATAGTATCTTTGGCTTGTTAGCACAACAAGGTAGGTGTGGAGGAGAAGGTACAGTAAGACTGCCCAGAACCTTTGAGGATGAGTAATAGTCTGAGGATAACATCCGCAAACCTATAAATCCTATAATTATCAACATCAAGAGTGATATCGAGGATGATTTTCTCCTTGATAGTGACGAAGACTATGAAAAAAGTTCATGTGATTTTTTCAGTTGTTTTCATTATTTTTCAAGTATGATAATACATATACAAATTAGAGAGAGATTTATATATTGGGTTATAGGTTATTTAATTTTAGTTACTTTATCTTACCTGCTCGTAGTCAACACATCAACACAAGAGTAAAGAATTTAAGTCGAGATCGTGATGGTAGGTATATTGTACTGGATGAAAAGGGTGAATGTCATACAGTCTTTAGCGTACTTCCATTTATGTAACTGAAGAAAATACAATAACAATAATTAAATGAACAATGAATCTACAAACGCAACATATTTGTAA
>NC_061087.1:73810436-73820436 GCF_015104395.2 Macrobrachium nipponense | reverse complement strand
CTTGCAAATGTTGGTCTGCCTCAGGTGGGGCACAGGGCAGGTGAGGGAGCTAGAGGGTAGTGGAGACATGACGGGCAGTGCCAGGTTCCAGCGCAGCGTAGCATGCGTAATCAAACTCGCACTTACAATAATTACCTTAAATAACAAAATATCTGAAAATCTTTATGCATGTGCTATCTGTCACAGTCTTTTTCACTATTTACAAAAATAAATCTGCGTGACATCGCCTGACATTATATGTAATCTAATGGACTTGTCTTGTCAAAAGTTATGGTAACTTTTTATTTTTATTTTACAGTTACATCAGAATGGTTTTATATTCATTTTTTCTATAATTTTCTGATAGTTATACGTACAGTTCACGATGCGTTTATTGTCTACGTTTTACAAATGACCACACACGCACACACAAACTGAAAATGATAACGGAATTGGTACATTATCATTAACTTAACGTGGCTACATTTATCAGATTTGCGCGAAAAAGCATAGAGAAACCCAGGGAAAATGAAAAACCTCTAGGAGATGAAAAGGTAACAACTCTTTTATTAATCTCAAAATTAGTCATGAATATGAAAGTTAAGCAAATTATCCTTGTAGATTCCTGCTGACTTTTTAGTAGACTTTGCCTAATAGATACGACGTCATTTAACAACAGATGACATCACATCTATGGTAGATTTCTACTCTATTTTATTGTGTTTCATCTTATTTACATAAACTTTTATCTTCATTTTTCTTTAAAAGAATTTCAGAATTCTTTATCATCGTAAAGCGTATTTTCCGAGATAAAAATCAGCAAATGCAAATAAACGTGGAGAAATCGATGTGTACTATCAGATGTGTATGACAGCGGCCCCGATTAGAGAGCAAATAAAGCCGGTATTGGGGATTTGCATTAGAAACCGGCAATGTTTACATCGAGCAATGATGCGACATATGTAAATAAGCCGCGAAAGGTCAAACGATCGATAATATATTTACATAGCCTCTCTCTCTCTCTCTCTCTCTCTCTCTCTCTCTCTCTGTTCCTTTCCCTCCCCTTCCTACTTCCCTGCGGCTTTGCCTTCTCGTTTACCTCATTTTATTCATTACTTATCCCTGGGGCATCATCTGCAATGAGCGTCCATGATATATTTAATGAGAAGGTGGACCAAAATAAAAAAATCCTTTTTACTCAGTTCATTCATGGTTCACTTGTTAACTGAAATATACATCAACGACTGCATTGCTGTACTCCAACTTTAGTCAAGCCTTACTGTACAAGATACACACTCATATTACTACTCTTAGGTATTCATGATTACAGAAATAAAAGCTGCCTGGGAACGTTTGTTAAACGTACAGTAAAAGGTAGTAAATAACAGAAATAGCTGTGGTAGTATTAGTCTTTCAGTAAATCTGTTATACTCATAAACCTGGTATCTCCCACTGAAACCACAGAAAGGAAGAGTGTCTTCAGTGAGGACCCGTCAGTAGGGTACACCTGTGGGAACGTGAGTCAATCTCATGAATACTTCTATTACACCAAGTCAACAGACATCGATGGAGACAGAGCCCGGGAAGGGGGCTGAAGTCAACAGTCCAAAGTTGACACAATTACGGGACCAAATTGGGAACAAGGAAGGTATTGACAAATTAAGAATACGATGAAAGAAAAATTGGAAATTTTTCATCAAATTTTCTGGGTAAATGACGTATTAGAGAATTCTGTTGGGTTATTTATATACTTATTATACTACAATTACCCAACTAATATTGAATTCACTCTACCTAGGGAATAATTTGCGCCCTGTCTTATTAATTATATATGATACCTGAATCGCACTTCTCCCCCAAAATCTTTAATCTAGATAAGAAAATAAATAAAGGCACTTTTCAGTATCGAGTGAGATTCGCACTCGCGCTGCCAGGAATGGTAGGTCACTGCTGCCCAATTACAATATTGAAGGAGGATTAAAGTGTTTCCAGTGCATGTGTATAAATATCTTTTGATTTCTCTGGTATTTTTATAACAGTCGAAAGCACAACAAAAAAACTTTCCATCAGAGTGTATTGTTAAGCAGCTTCTGCTTTTAATATTTTCAATCGCCACAGTAACTTCTTGCTATTACGTAATGCAAATCAAGAATAGAGAAATCTGGAATGAGGATGAAAAAATAGGACTAATTATATGACCACCATTTAAAGTTTTAACAGAACATTTCCAACCAGACTGTTTTCTAGTCAGACTGTTTTTAAACTTTCTACCTTCCTCTACGACTCATGATGCACTTTTGGGTTTACCACAACGAAGTTTTGGAGAAAACTGTTTTGAAAAGAATGTGGATTTGGTATCAAAAGCACTCCCTGGAAAAGGTCTTCTTCATAAGATGAGAAGTGCCAAGGAAAGTTTGGATTTGTGTTTTATATACGAATGGTAAATTTTGAATGAGATACATCCTTTTTTCATCCCATCCGCAGTATTCGTGTTACCACCTTTGAAATATATTCATAGATTGACACGCTATTTCCATGGGAAATGGATAGTGAAATGCAGCGTCAGTACGTTCGAAAATACGTTCTAAAATATGGAAAAAGATTCCTAGTTAACGCTGCAAGTTTTCTCAAAATAAGAATAAAAGCAATTTTGTTCCTAACAGAACTACTACATGTGGAATAGGTCTTACAACTGGAATCAGAAACAAAACAATATTGAAAAATTAGGAGATGATGTTGGGATCTTGGAATGCAAGAGATAATCCTAAAAATATATGGCAACTACATGTTGATTTAATATAAAGCAATGATCCTCGTACTTCACATCTTAATTAATGCATGTTAGTACACTACTGAGGTGTTTTTGTTGACGGATTTAATACAGTATTAACAAGACTTAATAATTCTATTTCAACGTTCAAAACAGATTGACGCCTTTTTTAGGTATATTGAAATTGTCATATAAAGTTCCATTAAAGCGAAGGAAAATCTCCTGAACCTTACTATAACCGTTCTACCTAAATTGGGATGTACAAGCGGAAGTTGTATGAAAGATTACGAATGAATTGTCATTCCTTATGTGATACTGATTTAAAGTGTGTTGAAACCATTAATATTTTATCAGTAGTGGCAAAAATTGAAAGAATAAGCCGTGTTAATGGTATAAGGGAGCATTCGCTCACTAGAATAGTTTCTTCACTGCAAAAAAGTTTTTTTTTTTTTTAATTGGGTACAGTAATTTCTCAATGAGACAATCACACCAATTATTACAGACACGGAATTTACATAAATAACTACAAATATTTTTGGACTGCAGGAGCAAAGATTATGTTTAACGAAGGGAAAGAAATCTCAAAAGCTAAACCATTTTTAGTAGCTTTGATTCCTTGCATAAACTGGCATACAAAATTCCACAAGTGACAATATTCTTCCTCTCAGTTCTTGCTACTTACTTATAAATATATAGATTCCTCATTACCGTTGTGCTGTGACATTCTTAAAACTATAATCATTAAGTAAATGTGAATAAATTTTAATAGATTAAGACCTTCACTGAGCCTCCGAGTTCACAACCGCATCATTCATTATAGTTCATTATATTCATTCATTATATTCATTATACTCATTATAGTTCATTATATTCATTATATTCATTCATTATATTCATTATATTCATTATTCATTATATTCATTATATTCATTTTCATTATATTCATTCATTATATTCATTATATTCATTATTCATTATATTCATCATTCATTATATTCATTATACAAATGATTTAAGCGTATATTAATAAGGAAAAACTTATAAAGCTGCGCCATGTGGAAAATCTATAACTTTGCATTCAACCAAGAAAATAAAAAATGCAAAAACAAGACATAAGATAAGTAATAATCAGCACCTAGCCTAATTTTTTTTCGCACATTGATTGAATATTTTCTCGTTATTATTACAAAATGGATACTTTGTTATTTACGTCATTTATTATCCTTCAGGTTAACATTAAGCAATTCGCCTTCATACAATCTATAAGTATAGCAGCGATCCATAGCCTTTACTGAGCTTTCAAGTAATCAAACGATACTGAACTGTACGTGGAAAAAGTCGGAGCACATGGGTTTAGCAAATACCTGATTGATTTATCATGGCTCCTAAAACTGGCGTCACAACATCTAGGTTTTTGACGCAGTAATAAACAATAAAAAGGAAACTAACGAATAAATAAGTAAATAAATAACTTTGAAAGTAGTTTCATATGAGAAATATCTAAACATGACTATATATATATATATATATATATATATATATATATATATATATATATATATATATATATATATATATATATATATACATAAGAAAAGTTACAGAAAAGGCAGTATTTATCTAAGAAATCCATCCACAGGTAGCCGTTTTTACTGTCACCCCTGCTGATAATTCCTCTTTCATCTTCTTAAGCACCAGTAAAAGGAAGATATTATCTATGATATCTGAATCCCAGGCGTCCTTTCAGATGTTCATTACCTGTCGTTGTTTAATCAAGGCTGACTCTATCATCTGGCTTTTGTATGTGACAAATTCTAATTTATTCTGTGGTTATGGTTATTTATATGGTTGAAAATAGCTGAGCTCTGTTGACCATACCAAACTGACTGTATATGTTGTATTAATCTCTTGGTAAGTGATTTCCCTGTAAAACCGATGTAAGATTGGTCACAGTCCAGGCATGGGATTTCATATACTCCTGTGTCTTTGGGGATTGTCTTTTGTTGGACATTAATCAGGGATTTAGCTAGGGTATTTGGGTAGGTAAAGGCAAAAGGGTTAAATTTTCTGTGAGTCTGAGTCACCGTCTTAATCCTATCCAGGTGAGAGATTCTTATTTTATCATTTGGTGTCTCTCTGATCTTGCCTTGAGGGGTTCGCTAGAAAATTACGTTTGCTTTGTGAATCACTGTCTCAATTATATGGTCAGGATACCTTAAAGACGAAAGCTGCTTACGAATTAGTTCACATTCTTTTTCAAGGAAATCTGGGGAACAAATTCGTAAGGCTCTTAAGAATAGATTGCTGGCTACGTCTATCTTGATAGAAATGTCATGATAACTAAAGTAGTGAATGTATGAAATTGAGAATGTTGGTTGTTTGTATATGGTAAATCTGTATTCTGACGTGTCTCTAATTATCAACACATCAAGAAAAGGAATTTTTTTGTGTTTCCCATTCAATTTTAAATTTGATGCTAGACACTGATGCGTTTAATTTTGAAAGGAATTCGTTGAAACTGCCCTACTTATTATCCCAAAATGTTAGAATATCATCAACATATCTCATCCACAGCATGTTTTCGAGTTTTATTGCGTTTATTACTATAGTTTCAAAGTACTCCATGAATAGATTGGCTAAAACAGGACTTAAAGGGCTACCCATGCTACACCTGAATTTTGCTTATAAAATTACTTAATAATTCAACTAACTTTATTATTTCGTCAAGACCCAGTGGGAAATGATCTAAATAGGGGGCTAATTTTTCCCTCAAAAGCTGTAGAACCTCCTGTACTGGTACTTTTGTGAATAGGGAATCTTCATCAAGGCTTAAAATATTTGGGAACAGAAACGTTAAAGAACCGTTGGGTACTTTCAAGTACATGTTCATATATTCTTATGCATGTGGCTTTAAATCAAAATCGATATAAAATGAAATGTAGGCAGACATTTCCTATATAATTGTGAAAGTTAAATTAAATATGTTCGTTTATCATAAAGGAGTTAAAAGTGACTAATAGAGCGAAAATTAAATTGAAACCTTCTCCCTGTTATGGAACATTGCATATATATTCCTTTGAAATTCTTAATCTTAACGCTGGAGCTGACTATAAATTTCCTTCATCAAAAATATGTATCTTGTTATTAGGTAATATTTTGCTTTAATGTTCTGGCTGTAATGGGGTATAACGTTCATATTCTTTTTAGAGAAAACTAGTTTATCGTAAGATCGGGGTTCCTAATAAAATAGGCACATGGGGAAAGTGTTCCAGGAAAACTTTCGTCTTCAAATAGGTAATACATTGATATGGGCGTGCTCATGTATATAATATACTTGTATGTACATAGTCATTGACGGTGAAATTTAGCTTTTTTTTTTCTTTTTTGCTGATTAGCTGCTAACTACATAACCGAATTCTGTGTGTGTATGTATTCGACAGTTTGGCGCGGGCGTTTGGGTGTGTGTGTGTGTGTGAGTGTGTGTGTGAGAGAGAGAGAGAGAGAGAGAGAGAGAGAGAGAGAGAGAGAGCGTGTGTGATTTTTATTGTGATCCAGTCTTTCTTTCCCTCTTACCAGATCCAGCAAAAAAAGAAAACTTTTAAATAAGTTTTTAAATAAGTATCACACACACACACACACACACACACGGAGAGAGAGAGAGAGAGAGAAGGAGGAGACAGAGAGAGAGAAGAAAGGAAAAAAAGAGAGAGAGAGAGAGAGAGAAGTCAGCTTCGCTGATACTGAACTACGGTGGCATAATGAATCATAACACTTTGCTCGTATGATTTACATCTTCCATCCAAATTAAAATGATTTAGTTGCAAATGACGAGGTTACTAAAGACCATATCCTTAACTCATTAAGATTAGATTTATATCTCCATGATTGTAATTTAGCATAAAAAATTCCCTTTTTATATAATAGTTTTTCACAGGAAAATCATATCCATATTTCCTGAAGTTTATATCTATCTATTTATCAATAAAAATGGATATACGTTAACCCATTAACGCCCATGGTCCCCATTTAGCGACTAAGTAAATTGGCCTATTTTTCTTCATGATGAAAATAAATTCGTGATTTTAAACTGGAATTATTTTCTTAGTGCATGTCTACTTGATAATTTGAAGCATAATAAGTATTATGTTCGTAGGCCTGGATTCACCAAGGTATAAACAAAGAACATCTTACAGGTGAATAAATTTTTGCTGTGGCTCTTTTTTTAATCAAGTAATTTGATGGGAAGGACTATACAGAGCAACTTCAAACTTGAACTCCATACAACCTAGCGTGCCTATATTTGGAATATACTACTGTAATATTGATTGATATCTTTATGAATAAATTATAAACAATAAAATTGAGTACCGTTGGCACATCGACAATGTTTCCGTTTTCTTTGATGGGGATATGAAAGAGAATGATATTGTCCCATACATGCAGCTCTTTTGGAGTATTTTATTTTACTACAATGCTATTCACTTTCATTCTTCTTCAAATTATAATGGATAAATCTTCATGCTTCCCCTCTAAAACAATTCACTTGAGGAAAATCAATTAGGTTTGGTTTCAAACAATGGGTTATGTGCTGTAGAATAACTGGTTATTATTAGCTATCAGGTGAATTTGTACAAGGAAAAGAAAAAGAAAAAAGATCTGATAGTAAGGAATTCACTGATACCCTTGGCCCTGGAATATGATCCAGCATTTGAATAACTATGATGATCACGAGCGTTATGTTGATAATTTCATTATCACCCATAAGTTTTTCTCCCACATGATAGGCTTAGGAATTAGATTGACAGGTACAATCAGTACAAATCGTACTTATAAATGCGCCTTTATGGATAACAAATCAATGAAGAAAAGGAGTATCGGGACGCATGATTACAGATTTGATGAGCAAAATAAGGTTTTTGTATGACAACGTTTAAGAGTATTAGTGGCCATGGTCCTCAAAGGGGACCAAACTTTAAAAAGTCATAGCAGAGACAAATTTATCTTTATTTATTCTAGTGAGCAAATAGGATAATTATGCATCTAAATACTGAATTTACATTGAAATGGTTCGCTATGTATTGAAATATCTAAGAAAGGGAGGCAACTGTCTTTTTCAATCCAATTAGAAAGTTAAACTTAACTGATGGTTGCCTAGTTATTCAGATTAGGGAGTAAATCATTTACATCAATACCAGCAGGCAAAACAGCTTAAATATCATCAACATAGCTATACCACTTTAAAGGATTATAAATGGTATTGGATAAATAACTTCTGTCAAAGAATGGTTGCCCATTGCCATACCAAATATTTGTTGACAGAATTCACCTTTGAATATAAATTTACAATCACAAATGCACAAATTAGTGAGTAAAAAAATATGACTTACAGACAGAGGTAATTCATGATAGGTTAGTTCGTTACTAAGATACTCTTAACATAGAATCTATAGGGACCTTAGTAAAAAGAGAACAAACATCAAAACTAACGAATCAATCAGTGGGGCAAAAGGGGATTTTGTTTGATTTATCAACTAAATCCAGAGAATTATAACTGTTAGAGTGGGAGATAGTTCCAAGGACCGAGGACAAGTTTATGTGAAATTGAGCCAACAGTATTGATAATATGCCGAGTAGCATTATTTTCTTCGTGCGTTTTTACTAATCCGTATAAGTAAGGTAACGAAGGAAATTTATTGACAACTGACCTGGTAGTTCTTTTTTTATCTTTAAAGATTTTTTTCACTGTGCTATTAAAATCTTTGATGACTTGTTCAAGAGGATTTTTTTTTTAGTTTTCTGTATTATCCAGTAGGACTTCAATACGAGATATGTAGTCAGCTTTATATAAAATTACGATACTATTTGACTTACCAGCTTTTATGATGTGGATTGTATTGTCTTGGTATGGCATTGGGCAACCCTTTATCACCATGCCTCTCAAACTTGCATATGGAATTCTTTGAAAAACGCTATTTAGATAATATGATTTATATTCATTTAAAGTGATGTATATATGTTGTCGATATTTTAGCTGTTTTGCCTGCTGGTATTGATGTAAATGATTTACTTCCTAGTTTGAATAAGCAGGTACCATCAATTAAGTTTACTTTAGAATTGGAAAAAAGACAATTGCCCCAATTTCTTAGATGCTTTGATATATAGAGAACCATTTCAATGCAAATGCGGTATTAACAGAAAACCAACCAACAACTTAACTTATATCCATTTTTATTCAGGATACCATCTTAATATCAAAATATCAGTTTTTTCTTCTACGGTAATTACAGATTGACAGTCCCCAATATTTGAATCAAGAATTAAAATACATAAAAAAGGGACAGATTTATGTGATCCTTCACATATATTAGATATTTGCCATAAAAAAACCCACAATATTTTTCGTATTAAAAGTAACATGTAGAAAGAAACTTTTAAGAACATCTTTAGCTTGCCTTGTTTTAGCAGTTTTGAAACCATAAAATCATTGTTAAAAACTTTTAAGGTCAGCCTTGTTTTTTTCCTGTAATAACACACTAAAATGAATGCTGATAAAAAATGGCCTTGGGGAAAGCAACAACATTGATATATAAAATTCTATGTTTGGATTACCCTCGTTTCATATCGGCCAATCTAGCAAGGATTTAGAATTAAGTATTAAACAACATATGCATTTTGTCAAAATTGGGCAAGCATCCAATACAAAATTCATTTAAATAAAAACTCTCATAGGATAAATAGGACAGGCAGTCAGTAATGCAAGATCAAAATGTCTTTCATGAAATTCTTTTAGAATCTGCCATTATTTAATTACTTCCAATTGCAATTTTAACCTTATTATTTGTAACCTTGTATAAGTAAATGTTTAAAAATGACCATCAAGATAAAATCACTGACTTACTTACAAATTAGTTACCTTATAAATATTTTCTTTGTATCTGTATGTTTAATATAATTGTATGCAAATGTTTACTTTGTGGAAAAATTTATATTGTGTACCAAAATGAAACTTATTGAATTATACTTGTATAACATATTTTTGTGTAGTCAATCACCTCCTCGTATAATCTAATAATTGTCTTATCCCTGCTTGTGAGCAGTTGGACTTAATCTTTTGCAAACTTCTTGAATTTTACCCCTGTTTTGGGTAAGTCTACTAAGTCTTCAATTGTGTTGGATTTTAGGTGCATATTTTCTTTCATAATCCCTATCTGTCATTAACATGATCTTTCTTGTAAACTTTCTTTCATATTT
>NC_061087.1:73757027-73809936 GCF_015104395.2 Macrobrachium nipponense | reverse complement strand
GGCTTAGGAATTAGATTGACAGGTACAATCAGTACAATCGTACTTATAAATGCGCCTTTATGGATAACAAATCAATGAAGAAAAGGAGTATCGGGACGCATGATTACAGATTTGATGAGCAAAATAAGGTGTTTGTATAACAACGTTTAAGAGTATTAGTGGCCATGGTCCTTAAAGGGGACCAAACTTTAAAAAGTCATAGCAGAGACAAAAAATTTATCTTTATTTTATTCTAGTGAGCAATAGGATAATTATGCATCTAAATACTGAATTTACATTGAAATGGTTCGCTATGTATTGAAAATATCTAAGAAAGGGAGGCAACTGTCTTTTTCCAATTCTAAAGTAAACTTAACTGATGGTGCCTAGTTATTCAGATTAGGGAGTAAATCATTTACATCAATACCAGCAGGCAAAACAGCTAAATATCATAACATAGCTATACCACTTTAAAGGATTATAAATGGTATTGGATAAATAACTTCTGTCAAAGAATGGTTGCCCATTGCCATACCAAATATTTGTTGACAGAATTCACCTTTGAATATAAATTTACAATCACAAATGCACAAATTAGTGAGTAAAAAAATATGACTTACAGACAGAGGTAATTCATGATAGGTTAGTTCGTTACTAAGATACTTCTTAACTAGAATCTATAGGGACCTTAGTAAAAAGAGAACAAACATCAAACTAACGAATCAATCAGTGGGGCAAAAGGGATTTTGTTTGATTTATCACTAAATCCAGAGAATTATAACTGTTTAGAGTGGGAGATAGTTCCAAGGACCGAGGACAAGTTTATGTGAAATTGAGCCAACAGTATTGATAATATGCCGAGTAGCATTATTTTCTTCGTGCGTTTTTACTAATCCGTATAAGTAAGGTAACGAAGGAAATTTATTGACAACTGACCTGGTAGTTCTTTTTTTATCTTTAAAGATTTTTTTCACTGTGCTATTAAAATCTTTGATGACTTGTTCAAGAGGATTTTTTTTTTAGTTTTCTGTATATCCAGTAGGACTTCAATACGAGATATGTAGTCAGCTTTATATAAAATTACGATACTATTTGACTTACCAGCTTTTATGATGTGGATTGTATTGTCTTGGTATGGCATTGGGCAACCCTTTATCACCATGCCTCTCAAACTTGCATATGGAATTCTTTGAAAAACGCTATTTAGATAATATGATTTATATTCATTTAAAGTGATGTATATATGTTGTCGATATTTTAGCTGTTTTGCCTGCTGGTATTGATGTAAATGATTTACTTCCTAGTTTGAATAAGCAGGTACCATCAATTAAGTTTACTTTAGAATTGGAAAAAAGACAATTGCCCCAATTTCTTAGATGCTTTGATATATAGAGAACCATTTCAATGCAAATGCGGTATTAACAGAAAACCAACCAACAACTTAATTATATCCATTTTTATTCAGGATACCATCTTAATATCAAAATATCAGTTTTTTTCTTCTACGGTAATTACAGATTGACAGTCCCCAATATTTGAATCAAGAATTAAATACATAAAAAAAGGGACAGATTTATGATCCTTCACATATATTAGATATTTGCCCAATAATAAAAACCCACAATATTTTTCGTATTAAAAGTAACATGTAGAAAAGAAAACTTTTAAGAACATCTTTAGCTTGCCTTTGTTTTAGCAGTTTTGAAACATAAAATCATTGTTTAAAAACTTTTAAGGTCAGCCTTGTTTTTTTCCTGTAATAACACACTAAAATGAATGCTGATAAAAAATGGCCTTGGGGAAAGCAACAACATTGATATATAAAATTCTATGTTTGGATTACCCTCGTTTCATATCGGCCAATCTAGCAAGGATTTAGAATTAAGTATTAAACAACATATGCATTCTGTCAAAATTGGGCAAGCATCCAATACAATATTCATTTAAATGAAAACTCTCATAGGATAAATAGGACAGGCAGTTCAGTAATTGCAAGATCAAAATATGTCTTTTCATGAAATCTTTTAGAATCTGCCATTATTTAATTTACTTCCAATTGCAATTTTAACCTTATTATTTGTAACCTTGTATAAGTAAATGTTTAAAAATGACCATCAAGATAAAATCACTGACTTACTTACAAATTAGTTACCTTATAAATATTTTCTTTGTATCTGTATGTTTAATATAATTGTATGCAAATGTTTACTTTGTGGAAAAATTTATATTGTTGTAAAAACCAAAATGAAACTTATTGAATTATACTTGTATAACATATTTTTGTGTAGTCAATCACCTCCTCGTATAATCTAATAATTGTCTTATCCCTGCTTGTGAGCAGTTGGACTTAATCTTTTGCAAACTTCTTGAATTTTACCCCTGTTTTGGGTAAGTCTACTAAGTCTTCAATTGTGTTGGATTTTAGGTGCATATTTTCTTTCATAATCCCTATCTGTCATTAACATGATCTTTCTTGTAAACTTTCTTTCATATTTATATAAATCTGCTTAGCCCTTAAATGCCGAATGGACGTATTAAACGTCGATTCAAAATCTCCCCCGTATGCCGAATGGACGTACCATACGTCGACTCAAAAGTTTTTTAAAAATTTGCGGAAAAATACTTATAGGCCTACCAGCCGAAAACTTTTGAATCACGCGCCTTGGGGGATGCTGGGAGTTCACGGATTTAGGTGTTGTTTTGTTTTGAGCGTGACCCAAGTGCGCATGCGCGAAATGCTTTCTTCTCGCTCCAGTCAGCATCAGCGGCACATCGTTCGAGAGCGATCTTTTGTCGGAACCGTGTTTTTCTGAGCTTGTGCGAGATTTTGAACATTTGTGTTGCTACAGGACGTTCGTAGAGATGTCTGGACGTCGTATGAAACGCGAAAGGCGCGTTTTACCCGTCGGAAGGGAACGTGTTAGGAGAGTTTTGGACTTGGATGCTGGGGAAGAACCAAGCACCCAACCTGACCTTGCTCCTCAACGCCGTTCTGTGCGACCACGTGTCGATGAAAGTGCTTCTAAAGTGTCTCATTTGCCGTTAGTAACCCAAGGAAAGCACGGGCCGTCCTTAGTGGGCATTCGTAGGAATTTGGGAGGGCTCCAACCAAGGGACATTGACGAATATTTATCAGAGCTCGATCGAGAGCATGTGGCAAGTCCTCATTTTGATGGCGGATGGTCGTCAAGTGATGAGGACATAACTCCCGATGATAGTGATGACGACGAATATTTGCCCCCAATGTCCGTTCGAGGGTCA
This sequence comes from Macrobrachium nipponense, assembly GCF_015104395.2. Classification (NCBI taxonomy): domain Eukaryota; kingdom Metazoa; phylum Arthropoda; class Malacostraca; order Decapoda; family Palaemonidae; genus Macrobrachium; species Macrobrachium nipponense. The sequence continues at coordinate 73,806,696 of NC_061087.1, read as the reverse complement.
CATCCCGAAAGTGAATTAGAATTCAGTAGTTTTAGTGCGTATGAGGGGGAATCTGAGGAGGGGGAGGATGATGAGTTTGGTTCAAGTTTTCGTGCCGATGATGATGATGATACAGAAAGCGAAGGCTTGAGTGAGGGAGATGGGCCAGTGAGGGGGTCTCGTGTTCGAAATCGTACCCGCGCTCGTGCGCGTGCGCGCGCACGGGCACGTAGAAGGTCGGATAGTCGCGCGAGCCAAGGTGAATCTCTGTCATCCGAAAGCGAGGATGGGTGGACAGAGGACTCCCACACCACCTAACATGCATCCATTTGCGGCAAATCCTGGCCTCACCGTACCTGTTCCCCTGACTCCTCTGGGTTTCGTTCAGCTTTTCCTTACGCGGGAATTGCTGGAGTACCTGGTAGCAGAGACGGCGGACTACGCCAGGTACTGCCGTGATGAACTGCGCACGACATTGTCGTATTATTGGCGGGGTTGCAACCTCCCTGACATGGCGCATTTTTTGGGACTCCACGTTTTTTTTGGATTGCTGCCTGCTTCCGACGTCAGGATATATTGGAGGCGTAATTTTTTCTTAGGTACGCCCAATGTGCCCGGCGTTATGTCCCGTGATACTTTCCTGGCATTGGACAGATATTTCAACACCTTCAACCGAAGGGCCATACCCCGGAATAACTCTGATCGCCTCATTTTAGTGTGCCCAGTGTTGGATTATATTTGTGAACGCTGTATAACTCTCGTGATTCCTGGAAAGAACCTTTCTTTGGATGAGGGGATGATGCCTTACAAAGGACGTCTAAGCATCAAAAGTGTATAACCCCAAGAAGCCGAAGAAATATGGCGTGAAATTTTTTTTTATTACCGAGGCCAACACTGGCTACGTCGGTGTATTCCGGGGTCTTCTCCACGTTGCGTGACACTGTTTTCGGGCTTGTGGATCGTTTCCGTAACCAGGGATACCACCTGTTTATGGATAATTATTATAACTCGGTATCCCTGGCCCAGGAACTGTATGAAGCAGGTGTTCACGTCAGTGGTACCCTTCGGTTGGTGCTGCCCGCCCCGAATTCCCTCAAGAGGTTCGCTAGCCATCCGCAACATCTGGCAAGAGGAGAGACACAGTGGCGGCGGAAGGGAGCTGTCTTTGTCATCTGTTGGAAGGGTGTCCGACTCGTCCCCATGATTTCGACGAGCCATGAACCTGTCCAAGAGGAGATCGTGCAGCAGAAGAAGACACGTCGACAGGGCCGAGTTGTGTATGAGGAGTTTTGTGTAGAGCGCCCTAACGTCATTGGGCACTACAGCAGGCACATGGGAGGAGTTGATCTCTTTGATCAGCTCATCCAGTATTATCCCTTCGCCAGGAGAACCAGGAGGTGGACACAAAAGCTCCTCAAATACATCCTTTTCAGTTGGCCCTCCAAAATGCCTACTACTGTACTGTGGGTACCGCGGTGACAATCTTCCGAGGTTGTCCACATACAGTTCCTAGAGGTAGCCGGGAATGCCCTCATCAACTTTGATCCCGATGAGTGGCCTTCCATCACTGCCCCCCTGCCCTGAGCTGTAGATCTCCCCGTACAGGAAAGGGCAGACCTAAGGGATGCCTACTTCGGTCATAGAGGTGCCAACACCCCTGCTGCCGCCGCCCCTGCTGCCGACGCCCCTGCTGCCGCTGCCCCTGCTGCCGACAGCCCCTGCTGCTTACCCCCCTGCTGCCGCGCCGCCCTGCTGTGCCTGACATGCCCCTGCTGCCCGCCGGCCCCTGCTTTCCGCCGCCCTAGCTGCCACCCCCGCCAGGCACCACCCCTTCCTCGTCGGGTAGTAGACCCTCCGTGTCGGCTGATGCCAGGGGATCACACACTGGTATTTCCTAGAAGGGCGCAGGCAGAAACAGTGCCGGGTGTGCCATATGAATGGCAGAAGGAGAGACACACGGTTCTTCTGTCGCACCTGCAAGATAGCTCTATGCAGGTTCGGGGACTGTGACCGCAAATACCACAGTGCGGTCTTCTATTGGAGTGCGACTCAGCGGCGGTCAGGGGAGGGCTCACAGGACCGCGCCCTATCCCAGCAGGCCGTAAGGTGGGCGCGTGTCTCCCTCCTCACCTGTACCTCGTCATGTCGAGAGGAAAAAAATGCAAGACTCTTCAATGGAGGAGGAGAAAACAAGAATAGAACGAAGAGTCAGGATTAGGAGTGAGTATTCTGCATTTGTTTTATATTTATTTTTTTATTTTTTTTTTGTTTATTATTTCAAGTTGTTATATCTCCATAATCTATGCATGAATACGATATTTCATTGTATGCAAAAAGAAAAGTTGTCACCTGCATTCCTTTTACTTATGCATTCGTACCAGAATCGGAAAATGTAATAAATAAAGACATACATTATATATATATCTATATATATATATATATATATATATATATATATATATATATATATATATATATATATATATATATATATATATATATATATATATATATATATACTATATATATATATATAAATAAATATATATTTCTTTACATAACAGTCTAGTAATCTTCAGTCATTTATCTTCATTTTGAAACAGATTCGAAGTCTCTAGAACAATATTGTGATTTATGGTGAATTTTTAAAAAAAATATTTTTCTTCCCTACGCGCGCCGCTTCGCGGCCGAAAATCTCTGAAATGTATACATCGCATTATCCTAATATTTGCTCCTTTCCATATTAGCTGTTTTATAAAGTTTCATATATCAAAATGTGCGCAAATTTATGAAGAATACAATACAAAATAATTGAATGTTGTAGCTTTTTTCATTTCTGAAATATGTGCATATAAATCACGATGATTGGGAAAAAACTACATATGGTCAACTTTGACGCAATCGAAATGGTCGAAAAACGTAATTGTAAGCTAAAACTCTTACGACCTAGTAATATCCAGTCATTTATCTTAGTTTTGAAATACATTCGAAGTCTCTAGAACAGTATTGTGATTTATGGTGAATTTTTGAAAAAAATATTTTTCTTCCCTCCGCGCGCCGCTTCGCGGCCGAAAATCTCTGAAATGTGTACATCGCATTATCCTAATATTTGCTCCTTTCCATATTAGCCTTTTTATAAAGTCTCATATATCAAAATGTGCGCAAATTCATGAATAATACAATAAAAAATAATTGAATGTTGTAGTTTTCCTCATTTCTGAAATATGGGCATATAAATCACGATGATTGGGAAAAAAACTACGTACGGTCAACTTTGACGCAACCGAAATGGTCAAAAATTGTAATTGTAAGCTAAAACTCTTACGGCCTAGTAATATCCATTCATTTATCTTCATTTTGAAACAAATTAGAAGTCTCTAGAACAGTATTGTGATTTATGGTGAATATTTGAAAGAAAAATCTTTCTTCCCTCCGCTCGCCGCTTCGCGGCCGAAAATCTCCAAAATGTGTACATCGCATTATCCTAACATTTGCTCCTTTCCATGTTAGCCGTTTTATAAAGTTTCATATATCAAAATGTGCGCAAATTCATGAAAAATACAATAAAAAATAATTGAATGTTGTAGCTTTTCTCATTTCTGAAATGTGTGCATATAAATCACGATGATTGGGAAAAAAAATTCGTACGGTCAACTTTGACGCAACCGAAATGGTAAAAAAACGTAATTGTAAGCTCTTACGGCCTAGTAATATCAAGTCATTTATCTTTATTTTGAAACAAATTTGAAGTCTCTAGAACAGTATTGTGATTTATGGTGAATTTTTGAAAAAAATATTTTTCTTCCCTACGCGCGCCGCTTTGCGGCCGAAAATCTCTGAAATGTATACATCGCATTATCCTAATATTTGCTCCTTTCCATATTAGCCGTTTTATAAAGTTTCATATATCAAAATGTGTGCAAATTTATGAAAAATACAATAAAAAATAATTGAATGTTGTAGCTTTTCTCATTTCTGAAATGTGCGCATATAAATCACGATGATTGGGAAAAAAACTACGTATGGTCAACTTTGACGCAATCGAAATGGTCGAAAAATGTAATTGTAAGCTAAAACTCTTACGGCCTAGTAATATCCAGTCATTTATCTTCATTTTGAAATACATTCGAAGTCTCTAGAACAGTATTGTGATTTATGGTGAATTTTTGAAAAAAATATTTTTCTTCCCTCCGCGCGCCGCTTCGCGGCCGAAAATCTCTGAAATGTGTACATCGCATTATCCTAATATTTGCTCCTTTCCATATTAGCCTTTTTATAAAGTTTCATATATCAAAATGTGCGCAAATTCATGAAGAATACTATACAAAATAATTGAATGTTGTAGCTTTTCTCATTTCTGAAATATGTGCATATAATAACGATGATTGGGAAAAAAACTACGTACGGTCAACTTTGACGCAACCGAAATGGTCGAAAAACGTAATTGTAAGCTAAAACTCTTACGGCCTAGTAATATCCATTCATTTATCTTCATTTTGAAACAAATTAGAAGTCTCTAGAACAATATTGTGATTTATGGTGAATATTTGAAAGAAAAATTTTTCTTCCCTCCGCTCGCCGCTTCGCGGCCGAAAATCTCCAAAATGTGTACATCGCATTATCCAAATATTTGCTCCTTTCCATATTAGCCGTTTTATAAAGTTTCATATATCACAATGTGCACAAATTCATGAAAAATACAATAAAAAATAATTGAATGTTGTAGCTTTTCTCATTTCTGAAATATGTGCATATAAATCACGATGATTGGGAAAAAAAACTTCATACTGTCAACTTTAACACAACCGAAATGGTAAAAAAACGTAATTGTAAGCTAAAACTCTTACGGCCTAGTAATATCCAGTCATTTATCTTCATTTTGAAACAAATTCGAAGTCTCAAGAACAATATTGTGATTTATGGTGAATTTAAAAAAAAAAAGTATTTTTCTTCCCTCCGCGTGCCGCTTCGCGGCCGAAAATCTCCGAAATGTGTACATTGCATTATCCTAATATTTGCTCCTTTTCATATTAGCCGTTTTATAAAGTTTCATATATCAAAATGTGCGCAAATTTATGAAAAATACAATAAAAAAATAATTGAATGTTGTAGCTAGTCCCATCTCCGAAATATGTGCATATAAAAAAAATATATATAAAAATTTCGACATTTGGTCAACTTTAACTCGTCCGAAATGGTCAAAATCTGCAATTCTAATATAAAACTCTTACAGTATCGTAATATTCAATCATTTCTATTCATTTTGAAATAAATTGGAAGTCTCTAGAACAATATTTAAATTTACGGTGAATTTTTGAAAAAAATATTTTTTTACGTCAGCACGTTACGAATTCGTACATCATTTTGTGATAATATTTTTCCGGTGTTGCTTTTATTGTTTTACAAAGTATTATATATTAAAATGATTGCAATTTAGTGTACTATACAACGAAAAAAAAAATAAACTCGTTAGCTTTTACCGTTTTTTGCACAGCGTGATTTTAATACAATTATGTATGAATTTTTTTTTCGCTACCATATATCGCATTATTTACATATGATAATGATATTATTTTTCATTTCTGATGATTGCATACTAAACTTCATGCAATGATAAAAAAAAGGAGTCAAAAATGAACTCTTAATCTTCAAAATTAAGCGCGCTGTGATTTTTTGAAAAATATATTTTTTCCACTTCCGCGCTCACTCAAAACTGGCTCCGGCATTCGGGGGACGTTTTGATTTTTACCGCTTCGGCGTTTAAGGGTTAGTAAAGGACGAGAGTCGAAAGACCTTTCCTTCGTGGCTTTTGCCTTTATATGTATATACTATGTATATATATATATATATATATATATATATTATATATATATATATATAATATATATATACACATACATATATATGTGTATTAATTATTATATTATATATATATATATTTATATATAATATATATAATCATATATATATACGTACGTATGTACTCTAAATGTAAGATTTCTTAGACATAAAAAGATTTTAAATTAAACAGTGACTGGTTAAAATACCCACGTCTCCTCTGGTAGTACATTAAATTCCAAACAACGAGGTTCAGCTGCGATAAAAAAAAAAAATAGTTTTATCCCTCGTTATTTTACCTTCAGTGAACTTGGACTCATATAAACAGGTGTTTTTAGTTATTCGACTGCCGTTAAGCTACAACTGCAGCACAGCTATTAGACTCCAACGCAATCCTGCTGCTGTATAGAAACGTTGTAAATTCGCATATAATATTTCGTCCATTATTATAGTTAGTGTTTTATAGCGCCCTGACATATTAAGAATAACATTGATATCACACTTGATTTTATACGAAAACTGCGTACTTATTTGTACCAGAATACTTTCAGGTCAAGTGTGTTTATTTACCTAAATGAATACCGACAATTGATTCGAATTTGGTGATTTTGATTCTGTGCTAAATCGTGTTTCTTATTTTTTTAAACTAGGCAACTCACATCTTCGCATGAACAAAATATGAATTCAATGAATGTGAATATAAATTTCAAGCATCAACTCGTAACGGTCACTAACGTGGAAATTCGTGAAAGCCAAATGCCTTCCAATTAAGCGCATAAGCACCGCAAATACTTTCATCACACGTCCAATCAACTTTTGTCAAGAGTACTAATACAGGCTATCACAGCCGTCATAAGGCCGAAAGCTGCCGATGAGAGCGTCGATGACCCACTTAGCAGGACACGAACGGCAGGACGTTTAGCAAAAGAGGCCATTTGACGTAGCTCGGGAGGGCATATTTTTGCCAACATTGATCGTTTCCTGCGCGAGAATGAGACGTAAAAGTCTAAAGTGGAGGTCTCTTATATGGCTTTCTTTTTCTCGATGGATTTCTATAGTTTTGCCTTGCTTCTCTTCGTGGGTTCTTAAAACTGTCGTTTTTACTCGCTGGTCGACTTAAGTCCTTTTGCTTTCTCTGGAAACGTATAAAAATACGATTTTTTTTCATGTTCATTCATATATAGAATATTATGGATATTTTTTTTTGCCCTTTTCATCAGTATTCCAACTTACCCATTGTTTTGTAATATTTTGTCTATAAGAAATTATTGTAGCTGTTTTGAATATGTAGGAGAAGGGCTTCTTCGAGAAACGGCAAAATAATCAAATACGACCAGAACAAATTCATTAATTCACTGGAATTTACATGACAAATGTTTATGGTGTTGATACAGCGAAACTTGATAGTTTGATGTTTAATTGCTGGTGGACGGGACGACCAAACGAACCACTTTGTGGTTTAAGGTTTAAAAAATATATATAAAAAAACATGAAAAGCTTTCGAATAAATAACACAAAATGAAGAGATACACTCGCATTTGGAGAGAAGTAACGTAGTCAAATTCAGAAAATATATAACGAAAATACTCGACAGATTATAGCAGAATAAAAGCAAATCTGGAATTTCATAACTCCAAGGAGCGCTGAAGCTGAAGTATCGTAAATGGTCAGCAGAACAGTCAACGTTACAATCTGCTTATCTGCTCGGTTGACGGGTGAGCTGCCCTGTTATTATCTTCAAAGGGCATTGTTTCTACACCAACAATGACAACACTTATTTGTATGTGTTGCCTCAGATATTAGGATTTCCAAGAAGTTGTAGACAAGCAGTTATATACCCTGATTCCTTTTTGTTACACATATTTGAAAAGTTATTCTTCATGTTTTTGCTTTACTTATTAGGCGTTATTCTAAAAAGTCTCCCCAAACATGAAGTAAATAACAGACCAGCGTTCTAGTTTGTGAGTTTATTGTAAACAAATATTTCAAATAACAACATGCATGTTTATGCATGCATGTCTGAAAAGTTAGTTACTTGAACAAAACTGGTAACTGGTAACTTTAAAACTCTTTAATAATGCTGACATGAAAATAGTTCTCAGAGCCATAGTCATATCCACCTTTTGATATTTTACTTTAAAATAGAATATATTTATTCCAAGCTTAAATACGTTTGCGACAGGACCTGTTACTAGAGTCAGTTTGAATTTAATGTCCCCGTTCTTGTATTGTGTAATTCGATCTCTCTCTCTCTCTCTCTCTCTCTCTCTCTCTCTCTCTCTCTCTCTCTCTCGCCACCTTAACATGGTGAAGGTGTTCTTGAATCCCAGGAATTTGTTCCCAGATTTGAGTCCAAGAGGCCTATATATTATTGTATGTTTCTTAGGATTATTTTTTTCCAGGAATTTTCCACTTTTGCTGAAATTTATTGGACCTGATAATTAGAAAAAGATATCATAGCTCGGAATGAATTTATATCCGAGGCTAAATAGTGGGAACTGTGGTAGGCCCATCAACTGCCCGATAATTTTCGGATCTGAGAAATATCAGGTGGAACTATTCTGCAAGGATAGACTACGGATTCCAAGGGTGACTGGTTCTGGGGATAGGACACTGTATTCCATCCGGTTTGTCCATAACATGATTTGGGGGGGAGGGGGGGGTTGATGATTGTATTCTTGTAACACTCTCAGCCCAAGCACGCAGGTTTGGCTTGCAATTGGGCCAATCTAATCATGTGCCATCCCCTGTGGGATAGGGTAGAGGGGCAGACATTTGGGAGTAGGTTCTCATTTGTGCCATTGCTGGAAGAATAAACTCCATGAAAGGCTGATGATATAATTTTAAAGATTCGAGTACCCATGGGCCCTTTGATGGGACCATCTTGGCACAGTTGATGACCGCTGCAACCGCCATAGACAACCTGCGCAGGAATGTGAAAGAGTTGAGAGTATTGCATGATGAGGATCTACCAGTCGAATGTGATTATGAAACCATCTCTACTACTATGAGTACCTTTGGTTCATTAACAGAAATCAGAATGGGCTATCTTGAAATAGAAGTTAAGTGGGAAGCTTGGACTACTTTTAAAACGCATGAAAGTGCTTTCAAGGTCAGCTGCAACACTGAGACACTAGAAGTATGCTAATCTGCCATAAGAGGAAGTTTGACTGACAAAAGTCCTAGAAATATGGATGCCTATATACTCTCTGAATGGGCTGTAGATAGACATCAAAGTCAACAGAAGAACATTTCAGTACGGTCTCCCAAACCTCCTATGTGTCTGGTAACAACAGCAAAGGAGGAAAAATATAACTTGTAAATTCAGTAGATACCTCCAGAAAAAAGTAGGAAGCATAAAAAGTTGTGAGATATCTCGATGTGGTAAAGTATAAATTCTTATTTGTGCAAAATCAAAGACCCAGGCACAGTTGCTGAGTTTCATGCAGGTTAGAAATAATGAAATGCTAAAAGAGAATAGACCCCACATGAACCTCAGCTATGGAGCAGGGGTAATCTTTGACAAAGAGCTATATGAATTCACAGAAGAAGAAATCCTAGAAATGAGCCCACCATCAGTATGGAAGGTAAAAAAGATATCTTGTGCAAACATGATAATCTAAACATTCTAGGACTTAAATGTGCCATCCCATGTCACATTTGATAATGAAAGAGTTAGAGTAGGGGCCTTCAACCCAAAACCTATGCAGTGTTTTAACTGCTTCAGGTTTTACTACTCATCTATTGAAGTCGATCTTTATCGAAGCGACGTCAACAAAGAATTTAAATCTCCACCCTAGATTAAACCTTAATCCTATTTCCTTATCTCTATTTTGTATATAAAAGCCTGTCAACTTCTTTTATATTAAGTGTGAACTTGAAAATGTACAATATACCCTTCTAACGTGGATTTAAGGATATTCTCAACTATGTGTTCCTTCGAGATATATATATATATATATATATATATATATATATATATATATATATATATATATATATATATATATATATATATATGACTGGTAAAAGTGTTCTGTAACAACAGAATTCCATCTAATAAAAGGAGCCCATAAAAACACCAAAGTGTAGAGAGAAAAGTACTATATTTCAGAAACTGCTGTCTCTCTCTTCAGGTATATGAATGAGAAAAGTTTACAGAAAAGGTGGTATTTATACCAAGAGATTCGTCCACAAGTAAGCCAATTTAGGTCACCCCGCTGATAATCTTCCTTTAATCTTCTTGAGCGTTGGTTGAATGAACACTGCGTCGACGATGTCTGATGTCCAATTCCCTTTTGAGATGTTCATTACCTGCTTCTCTTTTATTAAGGCCGATTCCATCATTTGACTCTTGTACCGGCAGTTGCTGCTATAAATTACACGTGACATATTCCAGTTTATTCTATGGTTATGTTCATTATATGTGATTGAAAATAGCCGAGTTCTGCTGTCCATACCTAACTGACCGTTTGTGTTGTATTAATCTCTGGGGAAGTGATTTACCTGTAAATCCGATGTAAGATTGGTCACAGTCCTGGCATGGGATCTCATATACCCCAGAGTCTTTGGGCGATGTCTTTTGTTGGACGTTAATCAGGGATTTGGCTAAGGTATTTGGGTAGGTAAATGCAAAAGGGTTGGATTTCCCAAGGGTGTGAGTTACTCTCTTAATCGTCTCCAGGTGGGGAATTTTTATTTTATTGTTGGGTGTGTCTCTGGTCTTGTCTTTAGGGGGTCGGTAGAAAATTACGTTTCCTTTTGAATTGCTTTCTCAATTATATGGTCAGGATACTTTAAAGATGAAAGTTGCTTGCGAATTAGTTCAAATTCTTTTTCCAGGAAATCTGGGGAACAAATTCGTAAGGCTCTTAGGAATAGGTTGCTGGCTAGACCTATCTTGATAGTATTGTCATGATAGCTAAAGTAGTGAATATATGAAAGTGAGAACGTTGGTTTTCTGTATATGGTAAATTTGTATTCTGTCGTGTCTCTGATTATTAAAACATCAAGAAAAGGAATTTTGTTGTCTGTTTCCCATTCAACTTTAAATTTGATGCTGGGCACTAATGCGTTTAATTTTGAGAGGAATTCATTAAAATTACCCCACTTATTAATCCCAAAAATGTTAGTATGTCATCCACGTATCTCATCCACAGCATGTTTTTGGGTTTTATTGCATTTATTACTGTAGTTTCAAAGTATTCCATGTACAGATTGGCTAAAATAGGACTTAAAGGACTACCCATACTACACCCGAATTTTTGCTTGTAGAATGATTCCCCGAATGAAAATACGTTATTAGATGCACATAATTCAACTAACTTTATTATTTTGTCAAGTGCCAAAGGGAAATGATCTGAATAGGGGGATAATTTTTCCCTTAAAAACTGAAGAACGTCCTGTACTGGTACTTTTGTGAATAGGGAGTCTACGTCAAGGCTTAAAAGTTTTATGTTGTGAAGTGGTATATGTGCTTCTCTGAATTTGTGACAAAAGTCTTCCGAATGTTTGATGTGACTGGGAGAAAAAGTGCCTAAAAAAAGGAGAAAGGAGGCCAGCTAACCATTTAGAAATTTTGTAATTGAAAGCTCCGGCGCATGAAACGATGGGTCTGAATGGAAGATTGTCTTTGTGAGTTTTGGAAGACCATAAAAGTAGGGTAATTTAGGATTAATTACTTTAAATTTCTCTAATAGTTCAATACTCTTTTTGTCTTGGCCAATTAATCTTACTTTCCGAAAAAAATTCTGTGGGGAACTGTTCTGGAGGGGATTTTTCGTCAGTTTTTCGTAAGTATTTGTGTCGCTAAGGAGCTGGTTGATTTTGTCGAGGTAGAAGTCTTTGTCCATTATTACAATTTTGCCGTCTTTGTCGGATCTACTTATTATAACATCTAACTTTTTTAGCGAGTGGATGGCTATCATGAATCTGCGGGGAACAGGATATTTCTTATGAAGGTCAGTTAAAGCATTTAGTAACACTCCTTTTAAACATATCTCTTCACGGCTGTAGTTTTTGTCAGATATGAATTTATCAAAAGCCACTATGAAGTCTAGGTTGTTTTTGCGGTCTGGCATTAGGGCAAAGGATAAGCCTAAATTTAAAACTAAATGCTGATTTACAGTAAGGGGGTGTTTGGATAAGTTTGAAAACTTTGTCTTGTTGTTCAAGATTATTCCATGCGCTATTATCTATTAGGTTATTTAACTTGCGTAAAAGTCTGTTGGAATGAGTCACGCTATTATAGGCAGCAATGTCGGAACAGAATGAATCAGATACCTGTATACGTGGTCCGTAGTGAGGAGGCGAAGATTAGATTGAGTTCCATATATCACTCTGCGTAGCACGAAGATGTCGTTTCTCGTATTGGTGATTCTTTCTTCCAGGAAAATCTTGTGTGATAGAGGGAAGGGGTTTGATTGCAGAGTCCATCTCCCGAATCCGTACATTTAAATTCTTTGTTGACGTCGCTTCGATAAAGATCGACTTCAATAGATGAGCAGTAAAACCTGAAGCAGTTAAAACACTGCATAGGTTTTGGGTTGAAGGCCCCTACTCTAACTCTTTCATTATCAAATGTGACATGGGATGGCACATTTAAGTCTTAGAATGTTTAGATTATCATGTTTGCACAAGATATCTTTTTTACCTTCCATACTGATGGTGGGCTCATTTCTAGGATTTCTCTGTGAATTCATATAGCTCTTTGTCAAAGATTACCCCTGCTCCATAGTTTTAAATTTAGGCTTATCCTTTGCCTAATGCCAGACCGCAAAAACAACCTAGACTTCATAGTGGCTTTTGATAAATTCATATCTGACAAAAACTACAGCCGTGAAGAGATATGTTTAAAAGGAGTGTTACTAAATGCTTTAACTGACCTTCATAAGAAATATCCTGTTCCCGCAGATTCATGATAGCCATCCACTCGCTAAAAAAGTTAGATGTTATAATAAGTAGATCCGACAAAGACGGCAAAATTGTAATAATGGACAAAGACTTCTACCTCGACAAAATCAACCAGCTCCTTAGCGACACAAATACTTACGAAAAACTGACGAAAAATCCCCTCCAGAACGTTCCCACAGAATTTTTTCGGAAAGTAAGATTAATTGGCCAAGACAAAAAGAGTATTGAACTATTAGAGAAATTTAAAGTAATTAATCCTAAATTACCCTACTTTTATGGTCTTCCCAAAACTCACAAAGACAATCTTCCATTCAGACCCATCGTTTCATGCGCCGGAGCTTTCAATTACAAAATTTCTAAATGGTTAGCTGGCCTCCTTTCTCCTTTTTTAGGCACTTTTCTCCCAGTCACATCAAACATTCGGAAGACTTTTGTCACAAATTCAGAGAAGCACATATACCACTTCACAACATAAAACTTTTAAGCCTTGACGTAGACTCCCTATTCACAAAAGTACCAGTACAGGACGTTCTCAGTTTTTAAGGGAAAAATTATCCCCCTATTCAGATCATTTCCCTTTGGCACTTGACAAAATAATAAAGTTAGTTGAATTATGTGCATCTAATAACGTATTTTCATTCGGGGAATCATTCTACAAGCAAAAATTCGGGTGTAGTATGGGTAGTCCTTTAAGTCCTATTTTAGCCAATCTGTACATGAATACTTTGAAACTACAGTAATAAATGCAATAAAACCCAAAAACATGCTGTGGATGAGATACGTGGATGACATACTAACATTTTTTTTGGGATATAAGTGGGGTAATTTTAATGAATTCCTCTCAAAATTAAACGCATTAGTGCCCAGCATCAAATTTAAAGTTGAATGGGAAACAGACAACAAAATTCCTTTTCTTGATGTTTTAATAATCAGAGACACGACAGAATACAAATTTACCATATACAGAAAACCAACGTTCTCACTTTCATATATTCACTACTTTAGCTATCATGACAATACTATCAAGATAGGTCTAGCCAGCAACCTATTCCTAAGAGCCTTACGAATTTGTTCCCCAGATTTCCTGGAAAAAGAATTTGAACTAATTCGCAAGCAACTTTCATCTTTAAAGTATCCTGACCATATAATTGAGAAAGCAATTCAAAAAGGAAACGTAATTTTCTACCGACCCCCTAAAGACAAGACCAGAGACACACCCAACAATAAAATAAAAATTCCCCACCTGGAGACGATTAAGAGAGTAACTCACACCCTTGGGAAATCCAACCCTTTTGCATTACCTACCGCCAAATACCTTAGCCAAATCCCTGATTAACGTCCAACAAAAGACATCGCCCAAAGACTCTGGGGTATATGAGATCCCATGCCAGGACTGTGACCAATCTTACATCGGATTTACAGGTAAATCACTTCCCCAGAGATTAATACAACACAAACGGTCAGTTAGGTATGGACAACAGAACTCGGCTATTTTCAATCATATAAATGAAACATAACCATAGAATAAACTGGAATATGTCACGTGTAATTTATAGCAGCAACTGCCGGTACAAGAGTCAAATGATGGAATCGGCCTTAATAAAAGAGAAGCAGGTAATGAACATCTCAAAGGGAATTGGACATCAGACATCGTCGACGCAGTGTTCATTCAACCAACGCTCAAGAAGATTAAAGGAAGATTATCAGCGGGGGTGACCTAAATTGGCTTACTTGTGGACGAATCTCTTGGTATAAATACCACCTTTTCTGTAAACTTTTCTCATTCATATACCTGAAGAGAGAGACAGCAGTCTCTGAAATATAGTACTTTTCTCTCTACACTTTGGTGTTTTTATGGGCTCCTTTTATTAGATAATATATCAATTTATATAATTATATAATATAATTATATATATAACTTAAATATATAACATTTAAATATATACAATTATATATATACATATACATTATAATAATATGATATATATGTATATATATATATATATATATATATATCTATATATATATAATAATATAGATATATTTATATTATAATTATATATATATTTATACATATACTATATATATGTATATTTATAACATACATAAATATACATTCATATATATACATTTATATATAATTATATATATATATATATATATATATAATTATATATATTATATATTTTATAATATGGCTTAAATTCATCATTGCTACATATCACTGTAAACTGCAAAAATGAAACCTGCAATATTTTCTTAACATTACGGTTATGTTTCGGAAATAAGCAACATGCAACCATGAAAAAGATTTTCTCTTCATATTTTCCAGCTGAACACAATAATATGAAATAAGATCATCATTTGCGTCTGCGTAAATTTTACCAATATGATATTACTTGTTTTCTAAACTTTGCTTTTTTTATGGTTCCCTTTCAGATAAGCAGTCAGATTAAAAATGCTGATTTTACTGCTTGATCATTATTTTCACAAAGCAGGTTTCCTTTTTCGTGTTACGAGATATACTAAATAGTAATTTTCCCAGGACCTCGAGAAATTACTGCCTTGGTGTTGTCATCAGTTCAAGCGAGGATTTCAAGCAAGAAAAGAAAAAGCCAGGGTTCCCCAGCCGCTGGAAAATATTACAGGCATTATAGCTCAAAAAACGTCTTTTATTGCAGGATTATTTTATGTTGTTCCAGGAAAAATACTGCGAGCATTACGTAGTTCTTTTTATCTTTAACAAGCCGGACGCCGTTGGTCAGGACACATTAATCTGAACAAGTAGTATACTCGCTCGCTCTCACTCTCTCTCTGAATTATAATGTTAATATATATATATATATATTTAGATATATATATATAATATATATATATATATCTATATATTTAAATATAACTATATATATAAATATATATTATAGGAAGTATAATACATATAATTAATTTATATATATTATATATATATATAGTATATGTATATTTGTGTGTGTGTGCGCAATGAAAATGCTTAATATGTGAGCAATGTTGTGGACAGTTGCTATTCAGCAGATAGCTTTTGAGATTATATCAACTATTTCCTCGCCCAGAGACTGAAGGGAAATTCTTTCGCATATCGTAATTGGGATCCCATCCTACAGATATTTCACATCCGCTTGATCACTTCTCGATACGTGACCGGAACCACGGGGGCATTGTTCTTTGTGTGTTTAGAAAATTTCTGTTGCCTAGTGATAGCTTTTTCCATTGGCCCATTCTGATCTGGTTTCGATCAGATTCGTCACAGGAAGTTTTGCTGGAAAGAAAATATGTGAAAAGTAATCATTCTTGTACGAACTTTTGTTAACGCACAATTGATCAATGCAACCTATCTTTTATTGGAGATGGACTCTATGTTTGTGAGTATCTAACTCTGAAACTTTTTCTTTCTTTATACACTGTGCATTTGCAGGTCAAAATGTCATCATGTTTTCTTTTTTGCTATTTTTTTTTAAGTTGCTTATCGGTACCCATTTGTTTTGATGCAGTCTTTTATTAGCGTGTTTATTTATGCCATTTCAATTATCTTTGTTTATTTATGTGAGGTATCTCTACTTTCACAGAGACGATTCTGTGAGCTCATGATACAATTCTCTGGGTAATGAGCATAAAAGAATGAAGAGTTAGTCATGTTGTTAAAATGATTAAAGACTGCTTTTCTAACTATGTGTTGATTGGCGGACTTTATTTGGTGGTAATATGATGTTGAGGAATCTTGGTCTACAATTTTGTTTTTTCCCTGTTCTGTGATTGAGATTCCATTTTCTATGATTCATTTTTCATTCTTGATTTTAGGAGTCAGTGTATATGATTCTTTATTTTTTTAAATGTTAGGTGATTGTTAGATTTTCAAATAAAGTCGGAATTGGCCAGTTATGATAAATAGGATGTGTCGTTTTCTTTCTTCGGCTAAGCAGGAATGCCAGTGACTTCAGATGCACAACGATTTTCCAGAGGCAAGAAAGTCCCATCTTAGGATGTAATATATATATAATATATATATATATATATATATATATATATATATATATATATATATATATATGTATATATAATTATATATAATACATAATATATATATATGTATATATATACATACATATATATATATATATATATGTATATATATATACATATATATATGTATATATATATACATACATATATATATATATATCTTGTTTCAACTTTTTTCTCTGTTAAAACAAAGGAAAATGAAGGAAAACATGGAAGAAATAGAGGAATGGATTTTGGGAGAGAGTACAACTCTGCACTCTCTCCTCCATACCCTTCCCTGCCAGCATTCAATGACCTTTTGAGGTACCTACCGGGATTAGCAGCGAGACCAAAGGAACAAGAGATGTCACACCTATTTTGAAGCGCCTCAGTGGCGTGATTGATATGGTGTTTGCGTTCCACCTCGGTGGTCGCGTATTCGATCCTCGGCCATTCCATTGAGGAGTGAGAGATGCGTATTTCTGGTGATAGAAGTTCACTCTCGACGTGGTTCGGAAGTCACGTTAATCGGTTGGTCCCGTTGCTGAATAACCACTGGTTCCATGCAACGTAAAAGCACCATGCAAAAAAAAAAAAAACACCTATTTTGACAGATGTCAAAAAACATGACTGACGACTCCCATACCCGAACTGGTTATATATATATATGGCTGGTGCGCCCTCTCAAATCACATTTCGCCCTAGCCTTTCAACATGGCAATCCACCCTAGTATACTGCTGTCTTGGTGAAGATCTTACCGGCTAGTTTGCATTTCTACTGTACCATCTGGAAGTAGGTCTCTGTCTTGACATCCTCCCTGACAACCACCTTGAAGTACCTGAGTGCTGCCCGATGTGGAATCCAGAGCACTCGTCCATTTTTATTCCTTGACGAAGAATTACAATCAATGAAGCACCTTCCTATGGCACCCTGGCTCAACTCTATGCAAGCCTCGTCCACAGATTGCGGTAATTAAATTGTAAGTTGATTGTCGGCCTTCACCTGCTATTCCTTTCACTCATTCATGTTCTTCCTGTTATCCTATTCCCATGTTCCTATTATCCTCTTTCCTTCAGAGACCAGAGGGATTTTTGGATGTGCTTTTGTGACATCTTTGAATTCATTGTGAAAGTGTTTTTAAGACCTTTGTTGGTCATGCTTACGAGTATTCAAGTAATTTAGCTATCATTCAATATTTTGATCTCTGTCGTATTTTGCATCTATCCTAAAATTTAAACATTGACCAATTACATAAGCTTCCCTGTTATTATCCCGTGTGTTATAACCTAACCTGCTTTGCAGATTCGTGAAGACTTCCCCGCTGTGTGCCGTCGTCTGTAGTTCAACACTGCCACTCAACACTCAAACTGCCAGTGCCATTCTTCAGGACAAGATTCCAGAGATCTCAGTGGAATTAATCCTTGCTTACAGTTCTCCATCTTATTTATTACTCTTAAGAGTTCTATCACTGGTTCTGCAACATATTTACTAACTAGACTTCTTGCAACCCAGTGCACATTTGTTCTTGACATTGTACATAATATTCAGTAGTGATAAAGTGCCACATAGCTAGTGATAGCTCCTATAATTTTTTTATACTTCTCATTACTTTAGTGAATAATATTTCAAGTGGACATAATGCCTTTACTTTCAATCCTTTTTTAAAGTATTTTGTGATGGCTTTTACTAAGGATACATAATTTTATTTTCTGTCAATATGAGGCAGGCCCCATTTGTCATCTGTCATTTTCAAAGAATTTAAAGTAGAGCCAGTTTCTCTAGATCTTCCAAAATAAAATCTATAATAGTGTATATATATAATATCATATAATATATATATATATAATATATATATATAATATATAAAATCTAATAAAATATATATAATATATATTATAATAAATTATTAATATATATTATATTTATATGTAATATGTATATAGTGTGTGTGTGTGTGTGTGTGTGTGAGTGTGTTTGTGTATGTATATATATATATATATATATATATATATATATTATATATATATATATATATATATATATATATACTATATATATATATATAACATATATATATATGTGTGTGTGTGTGTGTATGTATTTATACATATATTTATGACTGATAAATGTTAAGTCGAATATTAGTTTTCGTCTTTTTTTCACGGATATCAGACTTTTCAATGTTGTCCTATATTTAACAATGGTCACATTTTATTTGTGGTGCTAAAAAAGAGCACTTTTTTATGTACTTTACCAATAGATTTATTAAAATATAAAGGAAAGTGTTAGTATCCACTCTCCATTATCCCAGGCTAGAAACGCAAACAAAAACTTATGTCATAGTCTATTACTGTTTACTTGTCTCAGTCGGTGCTTCTCCCTCAAAGCAGCATTGATTTCAGCTGGAGGGAAATTTCAGCAAATTAGTTGTTTTCATTTGTGTCCAAGGGTGATTATATTAAAAGATACCGTCAAGTGTTTGTTCGAACCATACAAGCCTCATGGCAAAGAGAAGGCATTAAATGTGTTTCTTGTTAAGCAACCTAAAAATTTTTGTATTTCGTAATAATTTTCCTTATTTGCTAAAAATTTCACAATGTGATTAAATTGTTGTATAATAAATATTTACAATTACATCAAATAATCGTATTACTGTATTTGTAAAAGTTAAACATTTAAACATATTCAAACACCTGAACGATGTTCCTCCTTTGTTTGTTTTCAGTTTCTTAATCTAAGGATTTTATGCTCGTTTTCTTGCTATAGAAAAAAAGGCAAGTCTTGGGGAGCTTATCCACTAGTATATATCAACTTGAACAGATTTACGAGTTTCTCTACTCAGTTCTCATTAAATGTTTCATTTAGTAACGTCCACGTGTCAAGAATAATATTAGATTTAGTGTACCATGTTGATTTACACACATACCCTTTTAACTTCTACTGACATAGCTGGGGGCTGGATAATACTTTTCTATAGTCTAAAGTTCTGTTGTTTTTCTCTACACCCACAGGTTTCAAAATCGTTCTTGTTATTCAGATACTAAGGAAAATCTCATGAAAGATATTGTGTAAGATTTTATTTTACGCTTACAGAGGCTTGGCCCGTTATTTATTCGGACTTGATCCCTTTTGGGGATGTTCATGCAAAATCTGAAGTGGTGAATATCTTCATGACATGATGGTAATCCCCAATTTATTTGGATAAAAGAGTCCATTACAATCATAATAGGGAATTATCTAACTTGGTAATAACACGGTAGCCAAATCCCTAACTAAGAAGAATATTAGCAACAGCAGAAACGTCTCCTATTATTTTCACCGTAGCTGCAACTTGCAATCTTAACAATGACATTGTATACATTGTTGTTTCTCCTGTTGCTATTATTAATCCTAGTTAGGGATTTAGCTAGCGTGTTATTATAGTGTTAGACAACTCCCTGTTGTGATTGTAGAGGACTTGATATAAGATCAAAGGAACATAGGCAGGTTTATAATCTCCCTGCTAGAGGTACTGCTTTGGTGGCCCATAGTTGAAATTTAATTGCCCAGACACACAGACCTGTCTTCCCGGATGAGTGGTTACCTTCTCGCTTCCTTTATTAACACTCACTAAAAGAAACTGCCCGTTTGCTATTATGTAATTTTTTGTCAGTAATACAATTCTTAAATACATGTTTTTATCTTTGATAAACAATAGTTTAATTACGATATTTTGAGTGCGATAATAATAATAATAATAATAATAATAATAATAATAATAATAATAATAATAATAATAATAATAATAATAATAATAATAACACCTATCAAACAAAATACATTTACTGTTAAATGCTTAACAAATCATTAAAAAGACTAACCTTGACAACATACTACTATCAAGAACACTTCAAAAGTAAATCATACTTAAGAAAAAAAACAAGCCATTCAAACAAAACTGAATTAAGTAAACAAAAAAAAAAGTAGAAGGAAGATTAACGTCCAAAAGGGACGTGAAAATTATGAACATAGAACATTCCTGGGAAGATTGGTAAATGAAGCTTCTAAATGAAAAATAATATTAAAAACGAATACTTTATGAAAATGAATGAAGGGAATGTCCTTGTGCATTACCAAGGAAATGAGTGAGAAAAAAAGTAGATTAACAAAAGAAACAAGACAACCTTATAGACAAAATAAAATTAACCTGTATAAGCATACTTATAATTAAGTACCAGTAGATGGTTAACGGTCGTTAACAATTCCTGGAGAGGGCATCAGCTATGGTATTATCCCTCCCTTTTACGTGGGAGATTTCAATATCATACTCTTGATGGATCAAACGCCAATTTGCGAAGCGACGATTCTATTTATGGAGTCTATGGATAAATTTTAGTGGATTATGGTCACTATATACTTTCAAAGTTTTACCGCCAGAAGAGACAAACTTCAAAATGTTGAAGAGAAAGGATTAAAGCCAACGCTTCTTTCTCTATTGTACTACAATTCCTCTGGCAAACATTCAATTTTTTTGGAAAATATGGAATGGGGTGTTCATTACCTCCATTATCTTCTTGTAAGAGTACTGCCCCTGCACCATAATACCTAGCACCCACCATTAATTTAAAAGGTCTGTTAAGATCAGGGGATAATAGTATAGGATAACTACTTAGGATAGCTTTCAATATATTGAATGCTCCTTGACACTCTAGAGTCCAGAGGAATTTGGTTTTACTTTTTAAGAAATCTATTGAAGGGGTAGCTATTTCTGAAAAGTGAGGAACGAACCTACAGTAATATCCTGAAAGACCCAGAAATTGCCTAACATTTTTTTCCGGCAAGGAAATTTCAAGAGAGCTTCTGCATTAGACTCCTTTGGTGCTACTTTATCTTGTCCACTACTATATATCCCAAGTAAATTACTTCACCCTCAGTGAACACAATTTTGCTCAAATTGACTACTAAGCCTGCAGCTTATAATTTTTGAAAGAGCTTTATTACACTGGATATGTTCTTCCCGAGTATCACTAAATACTAATACGCTGGATATGCTCTTCCCAAGTATCACTTAATATTAAGATATCATCTAGATATATTACACAACTTTTTAAATCTTTTGTTATCATCCACATTAAACGTTGGAATGTGCTGGCTGCATTTCGCATACCAGATGGCATAACTAGACATTCAAATAAGCCTTCGGAAGTTATGAAACCAGAAATTTTACGAGCTTCTGGGGAGAGTGGTATCGGCCAATATCCTTTGAGGAGATCAAATTTACTGACTATTTTTGCATTACCTACTTTATCATTATAGTCATCAATTCGCTGCCGCGGAAAGTTATCTGGAACAGTTAAATCATTTATTTTATTTAAGTCAAAACATAAGCGCGTCTCACCATTCTCTTTCGGAACTACTACTACTGGTGAACTTCAGGGACTCTCACTAGGTCTTATTAAACCTCGATCGAACATATACTCGATTTCCTGACTAACTTTCTCTGCCTTCTCCGGACCAGGATCGTCTCTAAAAATTTCTGGAAACATTTCAGTAAGTTTAAAAATATTTTTAACTTCATCTTAATGAAAATGACTTAAGAGGTTCGGCAAGTCTCCTAGAATTTTAGAATTTTCTTTTTTCCATTCATAATTATATTTGCTATGTGTTACTCCAGTTTCAGTGATACTAGTCATATTAGTCGTATTGGGTAAAATTAACCTGCTCAAATAAGGTCTTAGTAAGTTAACGTGAAAAGTTTCTAAGTTTCTTACGTCTCCCTGGTAAATTAACTATGTTATTTACGTCATTTACTTTAACGACAATTTCCCCAGGTCTAGTATATTTAGCTTTAAATAGTCCTGGAATTGGTAACAATACTAGAACTTTATCCCCTACCTTAAACTTTCGAATTTTACTAGTTCTATCATAGCCGTGCTTCATTTTTTCCTGTGCGTCTCCCAAATTGTCTTTCGCCCATTCATTAATAATATGAATCTTCTCCTTCAACTTAAGTAAATATTCCAGTGAAGTAGGTTTATTAAGACTGTTCTCCCATTGTTCCTGAATTACTTCTAAAGGTCCTCGTACTGTGTGTCCATAAACCGTTTCAAAAGGAGTAAACCCTAACGTTTCACTAATGGCCAAAAGAACAAAAGGAATATGCATGTCCCAGCTACTTGGATTCATATAACAATGCTATGTGATCGCATTCTTTAATGTGGAATGGAACCCTTCTAAAATACCCTAACTTTCGGGGTGATATGGGGAAGATAAACATGATTAATCTCCCATTCATTCATTTGTTGTTTAAATTGTTTACTACTTAAATTTGTTCCTGTATCAGACTGTAAAATCTTTGGTAGACCTTATCTTGCAAAGAAATCCAAAAGGTGTTTTATAGCTGCTTTACTGTTTATTTTACGCAATGGAAATGTTTCAGGGAAGCGTGTTGTCCTATCCATTATTGTCAGAAGATATTCAAATCTCAAGGATGTACGTGGTAGAGGACCCACTATGTCTATTACTATATGAGAAAATGGCTCTTCGACAATGGGACAAAGATGTAATGCAGCCTTAGGGATCATCTGATTAGGTTTGCCTACTACTTGGCAAAGATGACATGTCTTACAGAATTTAGTTATGACTTTGCTCTGGTTGGCCAAAAGAAATGCCTCATTATCCTTCTAATCGTCTTGCTTATACCCATGTGACCTCTCCACTCACTTTCATTAGCTTTTTTCATGATTAATTCTCCATACTGTTGTGGCACTACTATTAATTTGTTATAATTACCATTTTCTTCACAACTTGTTTCGTGGGCGACTACGGAAATGCAGTATTCATTATCAAAAAGATAAGAAGGTTTATAAAAGTCATTAAGCTCGTTTGGCCGAATAGCTTCAATGAAAAATCTCTGAAGACTAGGATCGTTCTTCTGGTTAGACATTAAAGCTACCCTATCCTAAGTACTCTTGTTGGGATCATCAGGAGAACAGCTATCACTAACATTTTCTACCTGACTGGCACAAAAGGAATCACTTTTGGTCACATCCTTAAGGCCTGTCCACACGAGCAGGCCTGATTGGCGTGCTCCGGGGTTGACGGGCAAATTCTGGCGGGCTTATCCGTGAATGTTGTCCACACGGGTGAGGCGATGGAGAGGTGGGCGTGCCCAACGATGCTAGTTGTGTGTCCAGTGCGGTACGATAAACACGGTGACTACCGCAAAGAAGAAGATATTGTGTAGCATGATAATTGCTTTGTGTGTGATGAAAAAGAAGAAAAAGAAGAGAATATGGTGCAAAGAATGGCTCAGTAAAAGAAATGTATATGGTTAACGTACGTCTGCCAGGGTCGAAGCTCATGCCATCAGGCACCACCATGGTGATTTTGCTACAAGACCCATCGGGCAATTTGACGGTTTGTCCGTCAAGTGTGCCCGTTAGAGGGGAGGTCCGCCGATCAGGCCCGGTCGTGTGGACAGGCCTTAATTCATCTGTTTCTGAACACTAATTTTGTCGTTACGAAATTACTCTTTAAGACCAAGAGTTCTATGTATTAACATAGGTTCTCGTTTTGAGGCTGTTCGCGTTAGTGGATTTACTGGCTTATCACATACAATTACTTTTTCTGTACAATTGCCTAAAAACGCACTACACTGATGAATCAAAGAACCATCTTTGTTCCTACCAGCAAGATCATTTCTTATGATGCAATTTACACCTTTAATGGGTAATGCCTCCACAATAGCTAAAGTACATTTACTTTTAAATTATACTGAATCAAGATAAAATTCTTCTAAGAGACAGGAAGTTACTGTATTAGGAAATCCTCCGAGTAAAACATGCTTGCTACCTTGAAGTGTAAAATCAGGGCCAAACAAGAATTCAAAACACAAGTAACAGTTAGAGGTGTTGGACACCAAGCCTAAAGAAAGGCAAAGGGAACGGAGGTAAAGTGAAATCCTAAAAAATGGATGCAGCTAGACGGAAGATACACAGCAAACACTATTAAAGCATACACCCGTATTACGCAAGACAACTGCACGACATTGTGTTTTGCTACCTGGAATTTTATTTATTCTACCAACAGAAATAAAATCTCCCAAGGCCTTGTGTGATTCATCCAGAATTTTATGCCGATTTCCTTAATTGGCTACTTTAACTTGACAGATTACCTCGACTCGAGAACTTAAAGCTTCTCCTGAAGAATCAGTACATTGAGCCTTCTTATACCCTACCTTGCCACAGCCATAACATATCCTCTCATTAATCTGTTTATAAGGTTTATTAGGGGAATTATTGCTGCTTGGAACTTTTGATGAAGATTTTCAAGTGAACTTACGAAATTCGGCCGATTTATTACTAGAATCCCCTATCTTATTTATCTTGTTATAATCTGTACCTATGATATGCTTGTGCTGCTGATTCTGTATTTGTAATATTAAATTCTTCAATATGCATACGAATATCTTGTGAAAGTGTATTCCTGAAATCTTCTACTAGGATTAGCTCTTTCAATGAATCAAAGCCAGATATTTTAGCGGTATTTAACCATTCTAAAGGTGCGTTCACACGGTCGAACAATGCCCGACGGACAAACATTGTTGCCATATCAAAGGCGAAGCAGGATGACGTCAAAAGCGTTGAAACGAGGAAAGTAGATCTGGCAACAAACTGTGGTACCAGTTGAAGTTGTATATCACTGTTCTTACTCTGCTCACAAGGCAAACTCTGATAAGCAATTGTTAATTGGTAACAATGTTTGTCCCTCGGACGTTGTTCGACCGTGTGAACGCACCTTAAGGCCTGTCCACACGAGCGGGCCTGATCGGCGTGCTCCGGGGTTCACGGGCAAATTCTGGTGGGCTTACCCATGAATGTTGTCCACACGGGTGAGGCGATGGAGAGGTGGGCGTGCCCAACGATGCCAGTAGTGTGTTCAGTGCGGTACGATAAACATGGTGCTTACCGCAAAGAAGAAGATAGCGTAGCATGATAATTGCTTTGTGTATGATGAAAAAGGAGAAAAAGAAGAGAATGTGGTGCAAAGAATGGCTCAGTAAAAGAAATGTATATGGTTAACATACGTCTGCCAGGGTCGAAGTAAAATCCATCGGGCACCACCGTGATGATTTTGCTACAAGACCCATCGGGCAATTTGACTGTTTGCCCGTCAAGTGTGCCAGTTAGAGGGGAAGTCCGCCGATCAGGCCCGATCGTGTGGACAGCCCTTAAAGAACAAAATTTATTTTTCGCTACTACCTCTACATAAGATTGAGACACTTCTAAGCTTCTGGAACAGGCTGATAAGCAGCTAGTACAGCAGTTTTAATTTTCTCGTAACTGGCGGAATCATCAAAGATAAAGCGGAATAAGCTAACTGGGCTTTTCCTACGAAAACAGATTGGTCTATTACCGACCATTTCTTTGTTCCATCCAAGCAGAGTAGCAACTTTCTCAAAAGCTATGAAAAACTTCCTCAGTTCCAATTCATTAAATTTCGGAACAAGTTTACTCGACCAACTATCGAATTTACCTTCCACTTGTAAATCATTGCTCTCAGAATTCTGTGGTTTCAATGTCTCTAGTTGAATTGACATTTTCAATTCTACCCTTTACGCTAACCTAGCTCCTCTCTCTAAGTTTTGTTGATCTTTGGCAAAACTAGCTAATTCACCCTCAAATCCTAATTCTCTGCTTAATCTCATGAATTCTGAAAATAAGGACATTATTCTAAATGACTAGGGTAATAGTTAACTGCCATATTAGGTATTAATTAGTAAATTAAGCAATAATAATACAATTATAATTATTCGCATTAGTCACTAACCAGAAAAAAATTTATTTGAATTCTGAAATCTAGCTTCCTTAAATTCCTCAATTGCTCATTAGTATTTATGTATCCAAGATAGTAAATTAATCCTAGCATGAATGTCGCCATTTATCACGTTCCGAATTTTCACTTGGGGATAAGGACCAAATTTTTTACTTCCTAGGTTCATCACACCTATTCAGAAACAGATAATACTGAAGGTTATTTCTTCTTAAACACTAAACGGTCCTTGGGTTTTTACTATTAGGATACATATACGACAAATACTAAACACTTTGGCAAATTAAGGCAATAAATAAAATACTGGGATTAAAATTAAATTTTTATTCACAGAGTTAGCCTAACACCAGGAGATACTAACCTGTAAGAATAATAGCACAGAATGATAGTACATACTTTCAATAAATGGAAAATATGATAATCGACGGAGCAGCTTAAACAAATGCATTCCGTATCTTACATTAATATGGGTTTCCAGGGGAATGTTCTTTGTAGAATAGTGCGTAGGAATGTCGATGGTATCTGATGAAGTCAAGGGTGCTCGTCTGAAGCTACCAGGTGACGATGTTACTACTAGAGGTATTAACTGTCCTGGCATGAGAAAATTATCTGTAAGACGACTTGCAAAGGGCACGGTGTAAGAGTCGCGACGAGAACCATCTGATACTTCAGCAACAGAGAAAAATATGAGAAAGAGGACTTGCTGTTTCTTCAGGTGAAGGACTTGCAGGTTTACGAGTTACGTGAGGAGTGATTACGTACTACTTACTACTGGTGAGGACTCACCAACCCACTCACTGACTGCCTTCCTTCGTTCGACTCCTATTTTACCTCGGTTCGGGAAGAAATAAACATTTATGTTAACTGCCGCCTGCAAGGACTAAATAACTAGTTCTCCTGTCTGGCAAGTTTTATTACCGTAATACTTAATGGATGGGATGTGGGATGGGCGATGGAAGATTAAAAGTGAAGGACTGTGGATGGGGGATGCAGATGGAAGAAGTGGGATGTGGGATGCATGCAAATGAAAGTTGTGGGATGGGGGATGGAAGTTTGAATGTGAATGATTGTGGATGGGGGATGCAGATGGAAGGTGTAGAGGCGACGGAAGATTGAATGTGAAGGATTGTGGATGGGGGATGCAGATGGAAGATGTGGGATTGCGTTGATTATTTCTACAACCACTTATTCCATATAATGTTGGACGTCATGCATTCATTCAGTGTCAATAACAAACTAGTGATGGTTTAAAGTTTTAAGCTTAAAAAAAAACTTTGTTTATAAAATGTTTTCATTTGCTCCTCAAGTCGCTTTAGAAATACCAGCACCTTGTTTTGGAATGAAATTTCTTATCTCATTCGCCCTGTCTGTCATACAAGCAAGACTGAAACTTTGCAGCTATGAGAGGCTACTCATTTCTCATTTTCACGTCGAAAACAGCATTTATCATTAATTACAACGGATGTTTTTGTACACTGATTTGGAACTTCGAATTACTTATGAAAAATTTTGATTCAAACTTTGTACGACAGTGGAAGGCAACGTTGAGATCTGTTAAGCTTAATTTTCACCATTTGGCATGAGTAGTTGGTTTGAGAAAATGCCGATGTGCGAAAATTTATATGCTGTGAGTGGGATTCCATATATATGAAAATGACATTATTATAACTAAAATGAGTTGAGGTTTTAGACATTTGTATACATTGAGTTTGGCTCTCATAAGAATTATTAATGCTCAGCATAACTAACTTGCTTGTTGACAAATACCATCAAAATTATTATTGCTGTTATTATTGTGACCATGAGCTGAATTCAATAAAATAGCAAGAAATCTAGGCCGATATCTTAGTTCCAGAAACTTTATCACCTCTCACAGTTTCCCTCTGTCTCTTCTCCGTTTCTAAGGACACGAATGGGACTCCGGCGTTGTTAAATATGCAGCACGTCCAGAGCATTGCTAGATAACAGTGAGAAATGACCTTTGAAATGACTCGCCCTGGAGCAGAGGTGTGTCCAGATAGTGTCATATTGAGATGAATGAAAATGGAGGAGGATGTCTCGTTTAAAAGCAAGGTCTGGACCTTGTTTAAAAGTTCCAGTTACGCGGTTTTCCGAATTCATGTGATAATTTTAGTTGGGGCATGTAACCACTTCATACATCATACACACACACCCACACACACACACACATATCAGAATATGTTTTCTTTTTTGTCTCTCTCTCTCTCTCTCTACGACTACTATTAAAGAAGTTAGCATGGCAAGATATCCGGCCGGATATTCATATCAAAACGACACCCGACTAAAAACCGTCCCCTAATATCATCGTTATTTTTCATCGCAGACAAAAGGTAAGAGCATGTTTGGGATCCTCGTGAAAATTTCTACTAGAGTAAAAATTTCTATTTTCTCTATTAATATTAATAAAGAAGATACCATGGCCGGATATCCGGATCAAAACGCTACCCGGTTAAAAGGAAAATTCCCTATAAAATCTACATGTATGGTCTGACCTTAGTTCAATTCGGTCCATTGGCTTTTCATCTGGTTTGAAGTCTGATGCGCCATCCTTTAACACACTAAACTATTTTAGTTTCGTCGTCTTACACATATACGTACATGCATAAATACATATATGCATGTCCAACCGTCAGCATATATATATATATATATATATATATATATATATATATATATATATATATATATATATATATATACATATATGTATACATATATACATTATATACATGTCCGACCGTCAGCTTTTATATATATATATATATATATATATATATATATATATATATATATATATATATATATTATAAATATATCCTTTTCCATTTCCAGGTGAATTTCTAATCAGCAAGTTTCTAATAGTTCCTAGCGTTTTGAACACAACATTAATACCTAGTGGCTTGGCTTGTCTCGAGATGTTATTAAAGCAAGTATAAAAAGGAAGCACTAAATTTTTTTTTTTCGAACTTTTCAGTTTTTGTCAATCCATAAAACGTTTTAGGGCCTTAGAAAAGGTGTTTTCAATAAAACTGTTTGGGTTCCTCAAACTGCCAGCAATTTCACGTATTTTGTCAATTTCTTGATCTAAAAATTCCGGGATGCTAACCCGCAGGGTCCTTAAAAACATAGCAGAAAAAACAGCAGTCTTAGTCCTAAAAGGATGGTTTGAGTAAAAGTGTACATAAGGACAGATACTTGTGGGTTTATATATATATTATATATATATATATATATATATATATATATATATATATATATAGACCTTATCTAATCTATCTATAACTATATAATATAATATACATATATATATATATATAATATTACATTATATAATATATATCTAATAAATAAATAGAATAATACATATATATATATATATATATATATATAGATAATATATGATAATATTATATATACATTAGATCTATATCTATACTATACATATATATATATATATACATATACTAGATACATACATACAGACATACATACATACATACATATATATATATATATATATATATATATATATATATATATATATATATATATATATATCTGTATGTAGGTATGTATGCTATGTTTATGTATGTATGTATATATGTATATATGTATTATTAGATATATTAACTATATATATATTATATATATATTATATATTATTTATTATAATACTATATAAAAACCCACAAGTATCTGTCCTTATGTACACTTTTACTCAAACCATCCTTTTAGGACTAAGACTGCTGTTTTTTCTGCTATGTTTTTAAGGACCCTGCGGGTTAGCATCCCGGAATTTTTAGATCAAGAAATTGACAAAATACGTGAAATTGCTGGCAGTTTGAGGTACCCAAACAGTTTTATTGAAAACACCTTTTCTAAGGCCCTAAAACTTTTTATGGATTGACAAAAACTGAAAAGTTCGAAAACAAAAAATTTTTATTGCTTACTTTTTATACTTGCTTTAATAACATCCCGAGACAAGCCAAGCCAATAGGTATTAATGTTGTGTTCAAAACGCTAGGAACTATTAGAAACTTGCTGATTAGAAATTCACCTGGAAATGGAACAGGATGTATTTATAAGATTCTGTGTAAAAATTTTAATAAAACCTACGTAGGACAAAGTGAAAAGACATTGGCAGTTCGATTAAAACAGCACAAATATAATGTAAGAACTGGTAGTATGTCAATGCATTATTTGTACACATGAATAATAGTAATCATGGTATTAACTAGACAGACTCCAAGGAAATTATGTGTTGCAACGATTTAGTGAAAAGAAATTTAATAGAATCCTGTATAATTAAACAAGACTGTGATAATTTATTGAATATCAGCCTAGGTTTGTACAAAGTTGATGAAATTTTAACGAAGGTATTCTAAAACAGGTAGGCTATTAAGTATTAGGACTGTCCGGTAGTTGTTAGCGTTGTTTGTTTTTTAGTATATTTTTGTCTTGCCACGAAGTCTTCTTGTGACTCTGTATTTGTTTTCTTGGCACTTGTACCTGAACTCTGATGAGGTGTAGAAATACATGAAAGTGCTCGGTTCAATTCATTTCTTTTCACCCTTCTCCTGGCTGTATGCATATATATTATATAATATAATATATATTATATATATATATATTATATACTATATATATATATATATATATATAGATATCAAAGTATATACATATATAAAAGCTGACGGTCGGACATGTATATATGTATTTATTCATGTATGTATAGGTGGATATATATATATATATATATATATATATATATATATATATACAAATAGGTAGAAAAAGAGAAATTTATTAAGATATGGACAGGTAGAGTTAGGTGACTATTGGGAACTTTTTAAGATAAATGACATTAATAATAGTCACATATAACAAGTACGTATAAGTAAGTTGACTTACAAATGTTACACTATTTCTTTCTAGATCACTCATCCTCTAAGTGATTATGTTTGTATTTACTTATTTATTTACATTTACTTTTAATTTGCACATGGTTTCCAAACATGAATCAAACCCAGGAGCTACAATTTATTCAGTCTATGTATTTGCAAGTACTCCATCACATTTCAAGAAGTGAGGTGACCGTTTACTCTATGCATCATTTCCTTCTCCATACGTATATCATTTATCTGAATCTCCTTAATGTTTCTTGGCCATGACGGAGCATGTGCAATCGCTTTGCGTCTCACTGAATTATTCTTTGGTATAGGTATAGATCACGCCTAAGTTTAGATTAAAGGCGATTACTATGATTCATACGAAATTTGTGTTCGAGTTGAATATAACAGCCTCACTTATCGTAAATCTCTCTCCACAATTACCTCCATCTGGCACCATGTGTTACACGTTACGCCCTTTGCATCAGCGCATATATAAGTATTTTTGTGCATTATAATTGATCATTATATTTAGATGGATATAAAAGTTATAGTCCTATCGAAGAGAGTATAGCACCATCTAGTAATACGAATTCTTTTTTTTTTCTTTGGGGGGGAGATTATTAGCATAGTCTATTTCTTCCGATGTGCTTGCTGTTAGGGTCAAAATGCCACCAATACGCGCTCACAAGAAAGAATTCAAATATATCCGCCTATCCTATATCGTAAAAGCGCACTTCAAAAACATTTGTGCGAATATGGTAAACAATTTCTTCGCTTGCATGATAGGGTCACTTTATCTGACAATAGTAGTATCTATAGACGACAACGAGATTTGCCTTGCAAATAAACTGAACCCTGTGAGTTTTTTCTGTGAATATTCGTCAGTGCAAAAGCCTTACTGTTTTTTTTTTTTTTTTTTACTAATAATGAGATACTGACAAAATGAAGTAGGGCAGTCTGGGCAATACGATTATAGCAGTACCTAATGCAGACTTTTTCTTGTTGGCAATACTATTTTTGTCGATATCATAATATGAGAATAACTTTCTGAAAGCAAACTATCTTGGGTATCCATGCTTTTATTTATTTATTTTTTTTTTTTTTTTTTTTTTGTGATTGTCATCGTAGCCAGTATGCTTTTCCTAATGTGGCTAGATGGCCCTATATTCCTTTAGTGCTCAAGTTTAAGTATGTAGTATTTCCTGCGTGAAAAACTGCCATGAAGATCAGTGGAAAGTCAGAATAGATGGAGTAAATAACAGATATAATTTTGTCTTTGTTCGTCTATAAATTATTTTGGTTGGGTCACGTTTCTTATAATGAAAGTCGGTAAAACTGGAGTATGTGATGTATTTGCTTTACACTGAAATATATTTGGTACAGACATATCTCGGGACAGATATTTATGAACTGGTTTTTCCATCGAAATTAACTCTTACAGAAGAGAGAGTGAGAATTGAGTATTGTTTATTACAAAAGTTATAAAATAATCCCTTAACAACTGCTGTGAAATTTTTTTTTTCATTAATTTCAGCTTTTACCATCAAAATTACTATTTACATTGAAACTTCCATTAAAATGCATTGTGATTTGTTGGCTTATACGTGTCATTTATATCTTTAACTCTGCGTGGAATTTTCAAATTTATTAGTTTTCATTTGCTCATATGGATATTTTAACAGGCGAGTTGTCGGATATGTTTCCGTGGTAGAGCAACGTATGTATGTGTTTCAAATTTGAGAAAAGATAAGTAAAACCGATTTGCTCTCATTTCATGTTGCCAAGACTTTAGCTATGGAATTTCTAAAATAAGACAGTAGCTGTATGTATTAGGTTACAGTCATGAAAACAGTTTCTTAAAGTAATAATCTGAAGTATTAAGGTAAATTAAGTGTTTTCTCTGATTAAAATGGTTATATAGACATTAAAAGTAAACTTAATTTGTTATGCGTTTCTCTTACAGCAGAAACACGTTGGATTCTTACCAGTAATCCCAAATTTATCACTGAGGCCAAAGTCTAGATTCCCTCAATAGATGAGAACGCTCTGTAACAGGACTACAACTTCTTATGGCCTCTGCTACTTCATCTGTTTGAAGGCCTGAAGAAAGAAAACATGAGTGGTTTGTTAGCCTTTGTAGTCTTGGAAAAACTTAATACCATATCCGAACTAATCACTCAACAGTCGTTTTAGCTCCTTGTTTTTTACTTTGATATTTTCATTCTGTATATCAAACTGGTCTCTGATGTAACTGAGGGTGTATCCATAACTTTATCTAGACCAGATGTAATATCAGAAGCTATGAAAGAAACGCTGCTACTTTTTTCTGGTACTTGAGGTGTGCTTTTGCCATCTGATTGAAGTTTCCGTTTGTATTTCAGTAAATACCCAGATATACAATTGAGGAGACACAGAAAATCGGCCCCTAAAACGCTTGATAAATCTTGCAAGTGACAAGTGCTAGTGAAAACACCATCTTGTAAGTACATAGTGGCTTTCAAAAACTCTTCAGCTCTTGGGACCTTACTTATTCTATACTTCTGGTAAATTTGCTCATGAGATTTCTGGTTACAGATAATGCATAAATGGTCTAGATAAGAAGTAACACTTGCTTGATGACTGTGGTGTCGTGATCGTTTCCTTGCAGCAGATTTCCTAAGATTTTGTTCTTCAGTCGATTCTATTTTTCCTTATCTTTTTGAATCTTTAAAAGGGACTTCATTTGACAGTATGGTATATAGCAGGCATTACGTAAATGGTAGTAAAACACTGTAGCCTCACTTACCGGGCTTAAACGGTTAATAACAATGTAATTGCGTATTTTTGCAGCTGCCCTGATTTTTCTTCTGCCATTTTCCGTACTTGACACACTCATATCACTTTTATTACACATGGTACATGGCTTTTCATCTGGTTTGAAGTCTGATGCACCACCCTTTAACACACTAAACTATTTTAGGATATCCATACCTTCGTTAAATTTCAGCAACCCGCGGGAAAAAAAACCCATATTAATTGGACATAAAAAATTTTAGAATAATACCTTAAAATTAGACAAAAATACGCTGCCCTGGAAATGACAAGTTTGAATTCCAAATCCTGCCTGTTTTCAGTCATTTCAAGTAAAGTTTTTCGAATAATATTAAATACTTTGCATATTCAATTCCTGTTGATGTAAATATAATGTAACATTAACCAAAAACATTTATTGGATTCAGAAAATATTTGCTAAGGCGGAGCATGCACCTTTGATTCGTCTTTTTAATGTGCCATACTAAGGTCTTTTATATGACTTTCATTTGAACGACTTCCAAGAATTAGGCGTCACGAAAAAAAAAGCACTGAGGTCAAAATGAAACTTCGGTAAATAATTACAAGTTTTGCTTCTCATGCGTTGATTGACTACAGACTTTACCGAATAAATAGGTCCATTTTCTCGGGTGTAAATTACCAAACTTGAGAGCCTGTTATTACCTGGAAATATGACTTTCCTTTTATACATGAGAAAGCAATCTGAGCTCGACATGCCGACAAGGATAAGAGGTCCACAAGTTTGTAAAAATTTCAGTAATTTTGTTACGCATAGGACAATATATACTGGGATTTCCTTCATGAAAGGGGTGCCATTGGTGGTGGTATAGGTATCTTTGCGTTCCTTCAAGATGGTGTAACTTTGAACACCGGCGAATAAAGTATTTGTGTAATGATCGTTACTGAATTTCCCACTCAATGCTACGTTTGAGCGAAATTTAATGTACAAATATTTCTGTGGTATTTTACGTAGAAAAATAAAGCTAGCGATAACTATCCTTCAGTAGACTTCTATTTGTTACTTCATATTAATAGTTGGCTATATCTTATAACAGCGTTTGATGTATGGTAAAAACTAGGAAAAAATAAATTTTTTATGACTTTCTTGTTGCTTTGAACCAAATTTGGAAAACAATGGTAAACTGTTAAGAGGTGGTTTTTTTATGTAAAAAAGCATTCATGAAAATATACATATTTTCCTGAACAAAAAAATAAATAAATAAAAAAAACCGTAAAATACCTTCCAACTAATGCAGTCAACCGCGAGCGAGCACACAAGCCCTTGGGACTTGGTGACAACTTGTCGGTCATTTGTTTTCTACGTAAACCGAGGAAAAACAACCACTGTCCTCTACATTTAGGAAGTCTCTGGGGAGCGTAAAATTTAAATTTTTTCCTGTTTCCATTGCATTTTGGAAACGAGATTTTGTCTAGATAGTAGGTTCTAAAGCCTAAATATTTATGAATACTTGATAACTTTTAATGTCTTTTATTATTATATTATACACGTTACGAAAAGTTTTCTCATGCTATTCGTATTCCAACTTGACAGTTTCTGAACCAACTAAATACATATTTCAGCATCTAATGAAGGTCGTTGTAGGTTGTGTTACGTTCCCCTATTTAATCAATCACATATCGAAACACGGGTGCACATTTAAGCCATTCCCCGGGGTACAAGGGGCAGTGTTGCTTTGCCCCACTGATGGCTTGTCTGTTTGTGTTCTCTGATTCCTGTCCAGCTTATAGGCTTTTCTAAAATAGGTACCTTCATATATGCTTGTTTATCAATAATGAAAGTGATAATGATAAATGGCATAAATGAACCAAATATAAAATGCTTATACTCCTTCTCTGTGTTACTATTTCGAAATATCGCGCTGTTCAAACGGAATGATTGCTTTATATATTTGCCCTCGTGAAATATTTGATTACCTTTGCTGGACTGATTAATACAAATTACTCTGTCAAATCACGCAACTGATCGTTTGTACTTGTCAGGGAACCTGGCTCATATTCCGTGGGGAAGTATACCGCGATCGTACTTCTAATCAATTCACAGGATTTGTGTGAGGGATCGGCACTGGATAATAGATATTAGATTCCATCTGAACTACAGAGTGATCTTCTGTTGGTAAGGGTGAATAAATGGTCAGACCTTGCGTTCATTTTTTGACTTGCCTATTTCGTCGTTATATTTGACATATCGAGACTCGTTTACATTATCTTGTAAATTTCGATCATCCTAGCATCGTGGTAACCAAACTGTTAGTAAATTCTTTTCACATTGATATATCTTATTTACTGATGGAATTTGTTCGGCAAGCCGAGCACTGAAGAAGCAATTTCGACCGTTCGGCGCTAAAGACAGTTTCCAGGGAGTTGTAGTTGTTGGACAGCAGGATAAAGAGATTCGAAAATAAGGTGATATAGAACAATGATTTAAATGTGGGACTAGGAGAAACCCCGTATTTAGTTTGCATTAGATATATTCTGAATGAAATTTGATCAAGATGGTCTTTCCGTTTGAGTATTCGCGTTGTGCAACCGTAAATCTCCATCTGATGAAAGAGAGACTCAAAGCAGCTCCTATCAGTTAAAGAGGAAGTAGAATTCTCCGTCTCAAGGCTCAGACGTAATTGGCTTCGCTTGAAATTCTGATATGAATAATTAATTGCCTCTTCAACAGGCGGCGGAACGCTTTTCCGCTCAGAGTCGCTTATCGCCTTCGCTAAAATTAAATTTCTTGAATAGTATAGCATTTCAATAAAGACTACAAAGGGTTCCGATTGTCCCAGCTCAAAAGTTTAATATATATTTATTTTATTTTAGTGACATATATATTCGCGTTACTATATTATTATATTATGAATATTATATATATATATATTAATATATATATAGATTATATATATATATTAATATATATATATATATATATATATATATATATGCTACGTCTATAGAACGCCTCGCCTTCCCAGCAGAGTTTTAGTTAT
This sequence comes from Macrobrachium nipponense, assembly GCF_015104395.2. Taxonomy (NCBI): domain Eukaryota; kingdom Metazoa; phylum Arthropoda; class Malacostraca; order Decapoda; family Palaemonidae; genus Macrobrachium; species Macrobrachium nipponense. Next base: position 73,769,395 of record NC_061087.1, on the reverse strand, counting down.
ATTTAATTATAAAAGTAGCAGCCATGCCGTCTCCTGAAGCGACTGTTGTTGGGAGAGTGGGTATGTCGTAGGAATGATATTTCCGGTCTGACGGAAGCTTAGGGTAAGAGAGGCAAGTCACAAGAGTAGCTAGGCTTCGAGATGGATTTTAGGGACTTCTACAATAAGACCTATTTGTTTCCTTCCAATTTGCTGGCGTTGTGTTTACCACCTTTCAGGCAATGCTCGAGGCGGTTTTTGGAAGCCCCGTGATTCGAAAACAACCAGTATCGCTCTCAGTCGGCTGCGAGACGTGATCTCGGACAGAGGTCAAATTGCCAGCCTCCAAAACCATTAGGCCTACCCACGACGCACTGGTGGACACGAACCCCAGACCTGAACAGAGGTCAGGCCGCATTCTTCTACAAGGATACACTAAATATTGCATAAAGGTACGTCTGAAAGTGTAAACTTCAACCCAGCACCTTTTACTACCATACAACTCTTGCTAAATTCATTTTCAATTCTTATTTTTACCCCTTCTACATCAAAAGCCCTTTGTCCTCATCGGGCCACGTGCTCCCCTTTGTGACTTGTTAAAGACCAAGCTTTCGTGTATACCTCAGTGAACCATTCGAGTTTACCTTCCCCAATGTTAGAGAATTAATCAGCCTTAATCAAAGCAAGAAGTCATTTTTCCTTTTATCTCGTTTAATCTGGGATTCTTTTTCCAGATTCCATGAGTCACGTGCCGTCTCTGCCCGCAAGTGTGCATTACCCAAGTGTATGAAAACCAGCTATAACGGCTCAACGGAGCCATCATTTACCTTTTCTCCAGCCCAGCACGGGCCTTTTAGTAAATAAATAGTTGTTAAGTAACGAGCTGAGTTTTCTGGCGACCTTCCCTCTAAAGTATTCATTAATAACTATCAGTTTACGGTAAGTTAAAGCAATTCCCTCTTGAAATCCCTCAATCATTTCTGTTTTACGTATCTAGCTTCTTCTCAAGGCCCTATACGAACATTGTACGTAACATTGTCCGACCTTCGCCGAGGATATGAACCTAGCTTGCTTAAAAAAAGCTTGTAAATCGCGTTATCCGTTGTAAAACGTAAACTGTAAATTATTGTACAAAAAGTAAATCAAGCACACTTGCAGGGAAAGAAGACACACTGACTCACGGTAAGGTATTTCCATTCACTTATAATGATTATTCTATAACCAATGTTAGCTTAAGGTACGTTTAAGTATTTTTATTGTTGAAGTGGTCAAAAGAGCGTAGGTAGAAATCTTATTATTGTAACGGCGAATGCGCCAGAGCTTTATTTTAGCGGCGAGCAAACAATTTGCCCCGCGAATTCTCTGTTACTTTGTGCTGTCCTCGTCGGACGAGACAGAGCACGTGTGTAGAATAGATGCCAGAAAGAACCAGATCAAAACTAGGAAGTGCTTTGCCAGGGTTTATTGCTGTCTTTGAAAGCCTAGCTAGTTAGGAGTGTTTTACTAATAGTTACGGCAAAAGAAGTGTACAATTCTTTTGTCTGTGATATGTTAGGGTATCCATTTTTAACTTAGTCTTCATTCCAAGTGTTGGTAACCGCTACCTCTCAGCTTAAATTCAGCTTAGAGCATTCTCGCGCCTGCGCGGTCTCAACCAACCTTCGTCTCATTCACAGCGGCAGCCATGTTTGTTTTCCTCTTTCAACATTATCTAAACAATTTAAGCAAAGTAACGTAAGTCACGAAGTTTAACGTAAATAATATCAATGTCTGTACTAGTATCTATCGTTCTGCCAGAGAAATTAACGTAATTCGCCTTGAATAAGAAAGTAGAACTTTGTGTTGTAAATTGCCTTCGCATTTACAGAGAATCAGCTGTTTTGAACGACATGCTGCGCGCTAGCAGCGCTACCCAGCTCCTTCACGTGTTTCACCTCGCATCGCTCACTCGCGCGCTGAGCGAAAATTTCATTTCACTTCGCACTTAACGTAGCCTCATTCACAATTGTTTTGCTAACCATCGTTTTAAATCCTTACCGTCATTTTCACTGTTCACGGGGACCTAGTAATCTTACATAAAGTTAACGTAAATCTCAAGTAGAGTAAATCACAAGAATTGTTAACGTAAAACACGTCTTTGTAAAATTCATATTGAAACGCAAATCATTTCATAAGCGTAAGCCGCTACTATTAGCGTAAAAATCGTTCAACGCGAGCGCGTTATCATTTTCATGAAACGTTATCCAAAGCAATTCTTTCATTTCACGTTAACGTAAGTAAATCATTTAACGCAAGTTGCGTCATATTAAACTAACATTAGTAGTTCAATTCAATATAAGGGAGTTCATTCACATATCATTTTTTTCAACCTCCGAGAGAGAGAGAGAGAGAGAGAGAGAGAGAGAACCCCAGAACCCAGTATTCACGAAGCCAAGAGTACTACATCTTACCATTAATTATAGCATGCAGAATTAACATTATTTTAGTCTTGTGTCTTTCCTTTACACTGAGCGTGATACGTACGCGCCTGTGTCCATTGCAGTTTGCAAGCATTTATTTCATTTATCGAGTACTTCAGCGAGTGACTGAGCCTTTCTAGAATTTCCATTACCTGTCGTTGCCCGAGTGGTCTTGTTCATTTTTATCCCAAAAGACTTGCGTGTACCGCAAGCACAATTCGCACAGTGTGCCACGCAAATTCATTACTTCCAGACAGGGAAGTCGTTACCAGTTTAGGACTGGCCACCACCAGTGCACGTCAGGTCTTATCATTTTACAGTGCCACTAATTCTTGACACTGTCCATCGACTGGCTGCTGAAGTACTCCCACCTTTTACTTTCTCTCCTCCACCATTACACTCTGCCATGAGCAGTGCCATTTCACTTCAGTATATTTAAGTATACTGCATGTAGTGTCCGGGACACACCAGCACGATACCAGTGCTCCAAGGAACGCCTCCATAAATGCCATTTGCACCTGTACAGGCCGTATTACAGGTAGCCCATTAAACCTGTGCCGGTGTACCGTCCTTACGGAACGCCCAAGTAACTAGTGTGTCCATGTACAAGGGTCAGTGATCCTTCGGAACACTCAACAAAGGGAACGCCTCCCGAAGCGCCGCAATACCAGCCCTAAGTGCTGACAAACCTGCGTGGTCCGTCCTTACGAACGCCCAATTTCATTAATGTCCGTGTACAAGGATCAGTGATCCTTCGGACCAACCCAAGGAACGCCTCCTCATAAGTGCCGCGCTCCGTACAGACGTACAGGTATCCCATTCCAACGTCTCCCAAGTTGGGAACGCCCGTAAGTGTGACGTACGCCGCACACTTCATTCGATTTTTTCACCTCAGCAGAAGGTGCCATTCACAAAGTGCCACCGAGCACCCAGTCTTTTCACTTTTCATTACCACATTGCAGAACCCATTTCCAAGTGAGTGCCACTTTACACCAGTAGGCACTCCTATTCCATTCAGTACCCTTTCCTGGCCATTATTTTCATTTTCTTCCGAGCCTCTACTGTAGCCTAAGGGAAATGTCTTCCCCTGCTTCCCGTGACTTCTTTGCCAGAGAGCTAGAGAAGCTCGGAGCCCTCATAACTCTGGGCAGGGAGGCTGGTTACACTGGACCAGCACTTGACCAGTGGATAAAGACGCAGCAGGCTGCTGCGCGCCAGCAGGGAAAGGAAGAACAAAGAGAAGCAGAGAGGAAAGCCGCAGAAGCAGAGAGAAAAGAAAGAGAAGCAGAGAGGATAGCCAGAGAAGCAGAGAGAGAAAGAGAAGAAGAGAGAAAGCATGAGCGAGCTCTCCTAGATGACGCAATCTCTCTGCTAGTTTCCAAACCCCAGACCATGAGCTGGACTCCCGGTAAGAGGTTGGTTGCGGGAGGTTTTCTGCACCACTTGTTGTGTGCGTGGGCATGCTGTGGATTCCGACCAGTGCCCAAGTCGGTCTCTACCTTGGGAGGAGAGCTTCCAGGGTGAACTTCTCCAAGGCTACCATGTAGCCCTGCCTGATGAACAGTCTCCTACGGCCTATCAGTGGGTACAAGTCATGGCCGACACCGAAGCCCAGGTCTCCCTTATTTCCAGAAAGGCATTGCCTAGGGGTGCCAAAATCCAGACGAACGAAGAAATTAAGAAATTCAGGTTGAATTGATTGACTTGGTAACCTCTATTCTGTTCCTTCGGTCCTTCTTTGAATGTAAAAAATGCCCCTTTCTGGACCAGGTGACCAAGGAAACCACATTGTGCCGCCTGGCGTAGTTGACCAACTCCATGATGTTTATCAGGTGATATTGGGCCGAGCATCTACTTAAGCCGTATCTCCCCTGGACGCAGCTCCCAACTACCAGATCACCGGATCCCTGCAGCATGCCTCATAATCAAACCTCAATTTTAGATTCAGAGGCTAGTGCCTCCGATGTCCCAGACATCCCTTTTATTGTGAACCTGGCCCTGACCAGTGTCCAGAGCCAGACGTTTCTTCTGCATCATCTCAGCCTCTTACCATTTTACCGCCTACCTCCTCCCCTTTTGGAAGAGGTAAGCCCACCAGTTAACCCCGAAATTGCTTCCGAGGGTGATTCAACGGAGGTTTCCCTTAACCTCCCCACGGCACATCACTGCCAGAGAGGACTCTTCACCGTGCCAGAGCACACTGCCAGCCTTGGTGACTCCGCAGATTCGCAACCTGTGGGGCCATCTCGGCCTTATCATCCAGTGCCACGGAAGAGGTTCTGAACACGTTCTGCCGAGACTGTGGCCGCAAGGGTCACATGTCTGCCAACTATGGAGGGTGCGCAAACCACCATATTCCTGCCATCGCAATGGCCGTCACCAATCCTTCTTCACTAGGACCCCCAGCTAAGGGCCCTATAACAGTCGCACCCCTCCAAAGTCATTATCAGCCAAGCCACGTCAGAGCCTACGACGACTCTGGCGCTCAAGTCTCCCTGATACGGGAAGACAGAATTCCCCGAGGGGCTAACGTTGATAGACGTCGATTGATCACCATTGAAGGTATCAATCACATTAACTGATCCTTCCGACCGTCCAATTGAGGGTCACCAGACCTCACTTCTCCAAAGAATGTACTCTTGCAGTTGCAGCTACATCCCAGGAGGTTACGACCTCCTCCTAGGGCAAGACATGAAGTCTCCCTCACAATTCAAAAAGCCTAGGGGTCCTAACCCCATGTCAATTCACTCCAAAGCAAGGAGTCACCGAAACTCTACTTCTTCTAGGAAGTACATCCACCAACAGTCTCCCCCGTTACCAAGGAGGGAGATGACCATTCACAGTTCCGTTGCAAGACCTGTAACGTAATAGGGCACTCCACAAATTGGCCTAGATGCCCTAGCAAGTTATTTGTGCAGCGGACGCTGTCCAAGTCCCACAAGGCTTAGCCTTCCAAAAGAGACAGGACCCTCTGTCTCCCATAACCAAGGCACGCTGAGAGGTATTTGCACCTCCGGTACCCGCCACAGGTCCAGTCGACCTCAACTCTCTGCCAGTACCACTTGGCAGCACTGAGCAGTGCCAAGCTCCGTCCAGCCTGGACGTAGAGCCACCACCGAACTTGACCTCTGCGCCTGGCCCCGAGCTAGCGCCGGCGCCTAACCTTATCAAGGATCCTCCTACAGGAGACCCTCCAACAGGCATGGAGCTTACCACAGCCCATGGCAATCACTAGTCCTTCCCTTCTTCATCCTTACCTCTGTCGCCCGAGGATGAACCTCCGGCAGACCTTACCTTTGTACCTCCTCTGGAAAACCAGGAACTGCCCGACCAGGAGTCAGCCTGGAGTTTTCCCCTCACGACGTTGTCGCAGCAGCCGGAGAGGGCCTCCCTGTAGTAGGTTCCACCTCTATGACGGTTGCTGCAGAGACCGAAGTAGGGGGTTCTCCTGAAATCCTTCAGGCTACCGCTAGCCTTCTGCTCCTGCCGGCGTTTCTGGCCTTTCCCCAGAGTCGGTGCCTCCGTCTACTCCAAGGACTGGTATAGCCAGGTCCTGGAGGAATAAGAAGAAGAAGAAGAAGGGACGTCATTAACATACTAACCAAAAAAAGAGCCACATGCTCTCCTTGACACCTGTGCCCGAGGTACAGTGTCGCATTCAATTGCAGAGTGTAATCCTGCACCTACCCAGAGAAGGTAGCCAGCCCGATCCCTTGCCAGTAGCACTAACCCTCTAACCCTAGCCAGTGTAATACTAGCCCTCATTTAAATATAATTACCTCATTGCATTTCCCTCCTGGTCAACTAACAACTCATCATCCCCACGCATCATTACCTCTCATTATGTATTCTAACAATTCCGTCGCTGAACTACTGCTGTGCGTACCACACTCTGGAATGATTGCGTCTTCATTTAACTGTATTGAGTAGGTTAGGCTAATGATTTAGTACCAGGGCTTAGGTTAGTAGCAAGTAGAATTTTCAAGTAACCTTACTAGGGGTAGAGTAGACTGTCGTCACAGACAACCCGTAGTTATTACTTAGGCTAGATTACATCACTACATTAAGTTAGTACACTTTAGCATCTTTGCCTATAAGTTAGGTAGGCCATTGTAGTCGAGCCGTATCGCTGCTCAAAAAACTTCAAGTTAGAGTAGGAGAAACTGGGTAGTCGAGGCGATCAACTTATTTAAGCCAAGACCTTCACGCCCGAAAGGGAGTGAATGCCTTCTTAACAGGGGGAGCTGCTACGTCTATAGAACGCCTCGCCTTCCCAGCAGAGTTTTAGTTATATTTAATTATAAAAGTAGCAGCCATGCCGTCTCCTGAAGCGACTGTTGTTGGGAGAGTGGGTATGTCGTAGGAATGATATTTCCGGTCTGACGGAAGCTTAGGGTAAGAGAGGCAAGTCACAAGAGTAGCTAGGCTTCGAGATGGATTTTAGGGACTTCTACAATAAGACCTATTTTCCTTCCCAATTTGCTGGCGTTGTGTTTACCACCTTTCAGGCAATGCTCGAGGCGGTTTTTTGGAAGCCCCGTGATTCGAAAACAACCCAGTATCGCTCTCAGTCGGCTGCGAGATCACGTCTCGGACAGAGGTCAAATTGCCAGCCTCCCAAAATTAGGCCTACCCACGACGCACTGGTGGACACGAACCCCAGACCTGAACAGAGGTCAGGCCGCATTCTTCTACAAGGATACACTAAATATTGCATAAAGGTACGTCTGAAAGTGTAAACTTCAACCCAGCACCTTTTACTAACCACCCTACGACTTCTTGCTAAATTCATTTTCAATTCTTATTTTTACCCCTTCTACATCAAAAGCCCTTTGTCCTCATCGGGCCACGTGCTCCCCTTTGTGACTTGTTAAAGACCAAGCTTTCGTGTATACCTCAGTGAACCATTCGAGTTTACCTTCCCCAATGTTAGAGAATTAATCAGCCTTAATCAAAGCAAGAAGTCATTTTCCTTTTATCTCGTTTAATCTGGGATTCTTTTCCAGATTCCATGAGTCACGTGCCGTCTCTGCCCGCAAGTGTGCATTACCCAAGTGTATGAAAACCAGCTATAACGGCTCAACGGAGCCATCATTTACCTTTTCTCCAGCCCAGCACGGGCCTTTTAGTAAATAAATAGTTGTTAAGTAACGAGCTGAGTTTTCTGGCGACACTTCCCTCTAAAGTATTCATTAATAACTATCAGTTTACGGTAAGTTAAAGCAATTCCCTCTTGAAATCCCTCAATCATTTCTGTTACGTATCTAGCTTCTTCTCAAGGCCCTATATACGTAACAATATATATATATATATATATATATATATATATATATATATATATATATATATATATATATATATATATATATATATATATATATATATATATATATATATATATATATATAGTGTGTGTGTGTGTGCGTGTATGTCTTCATGTATTAACATTTAAACCGAACACATTGAAACCTTGATTGCAATTCTGATAAATTCGATAAGTCTTTTTAAGACGCAGCTAGTAAAGTAAATTCCATATTATTTTCTACAATTATGTTAAAATCAGATTTAATCTACTTTAAAGAACACTGCAGAGCGATCATTACGTTGATTTTGTGTAATATTGTGTTCGAAATAACCATCATATTGATGTTAATCATTTGGAGTAACAACACTGAGTTGGACAAAGGTGGGAACGAAGCTTATAAACATTCATTCTTCTCGACATCATTTCTTTAAAGATTGATAAAAAAAAATGATGTACACAAGTTTAAGAAAAAAATAAAGTATTCAGTGATAGTGATCAAGAAAATGACAATAAAAAATACAAACAAGGCAAGTAGGCAAGAAGCAGAGATTTCCCTGCTGGGTCTGCCTTTGGTATATGGCACTAGAAGTGACTACAGTTGACTGGAATCAATATGTGCTGTGGTATCAAACAAAGGAGATCTGATGTCCGCAAGTATAAACAATCGAAGGTGAAAGAAGAAGGCTCTTACCTTTAAGGGTAGAAGATTCTTTTGCAGAATCTAACCAGCCAAAACGGAACCGCCGCCGCCGCTGCACCCCCCCCCCCCCCCCCCACCAAACTCCTACCCCTCAACAGTCCACAACCCAAACCGCCCACCCCAGCATCTCCGTGAAAAAGTTTGAGAAACTCGAGATGTTGTGGTGATGGTGACTCATCTCATTAAATGTTCGTCCTGTGAGGGGAAGGAGTTAAGAAACCTAAACACTATGTTTAGAGGGCTGAAACAAATACCAAGAATAGAAAATTCATGTCCGAAAATAACAGTAACGGGTGGAATGATACGACAGAATGCATGGGTGGAAAAGCAGCTAAGAGCAAATCAAGAAACTTTCCGAGAGATGGAAAGAAAGAGAGAGAGAGAGAGAGAGAGAGAGAGAGAGAGAGAGATAACACTTCCTGACTTAAGAGTTGCATGCCATACCATAACTCAAAAGATTCAGCTTGGTAACTTGTTTCAATTCTAGTTGCAGTGTTAAGCAATTTATACTCTTTAGGTATATTTAATAGGGTGAAGGATTAACTTAAAAATACTCGCTATTTTATTTAAATGTTATAAAATGAAATGGTTTAGTTTGTTTATGTAATTCTTTATTACTGACTGAAGGATTCATCGTTTGCTTATTAACCATGAATTTATTTGTTTCTTTAGTGTAGAGTTTGTAAATGTTTTAGACCTCATTCCATCCGTTAATATATGGAACATTGTCTGAGACGAAATGAACTTTCTATTATTAGAATTGTAATTTGAAACAACCATCCGAAAGAAAAGTTATAACCGTTGAGCTCCTGCTCTTGCCGAGCCATTTCCATTCCAGAAATAGCGCCAGTAACTCTTTATTGAAATTGGTGCTCCTGAGCTGAATGTCCAATGGATACCTCTGCTCTTAACGCCCAGGTGTTCCTTGTAAGAAGACGCGTTGTCTCAAAGGACAATTATCAATTGAGAATTGGCAGTCTCCCTGGAATACCTGGTGTCTTGAGCTGTTAATGTGTTGAACATAACTATACTCGGTTTTTTTCCATCTGTCCATCTGCCTGTGGTGTTTTCGCATGGTAACACTGCGTCCCGGGCTTTAGATAGTTACATTCAGCTTACATTCAACAATAATAACAATATCCTATTTCGAATATTAACAGTGTAATTCGCATACAGTAAATTATTAAAACACTTTTCAGTTGCAAATGTACACCCAGATATCCTTTTATTTACCTAAAACTTACACATAGCGTAACTATCTAAAGCCCGGGACGCAGTGTTACCATACGCAAACACCAAGGCAGATGGACAAATGGAAAAAAACAGAGTATAGTTAGGTCTTTTTGAGAGGTAGAAGGAGTCCGGTTGGACCAGACGATATGCCTGAGGAATCATATGCCTAATTCTAAATATGAAAAAGGGTTTTGGATAGGAGAAAATATTATTTTCTTAGGACAGGAATGTTGCTATTGTGGAGGCACTGGCCAGTGGGACCATTTTCTTTAGTATTATTTGCAAGTAAGCTTAATTTGGTAAAATGAGATCATTGTTTTATGAAGATAAGCATTGAAATGGAACGATTATTCACTGATGTTTGAACTAGATTCGGTTTCTCTCACGGTAAATGAAAAGCGTGACTAGAAACTACAATAGTAATGTAATTTTGAATTTAATTTTTTTTTTTTAAATATGGATTTATAAATGGACTTTACACGGCTTCATTCAGTGTTCTTTATTGCTAATGAAGTCGAAGAATCTGGTGTAACAACATTGTATTTTAGGAAATAATAAAGTAAAATTCTTTCATATTCTGTCATCCCACAGGCCCTATTTCCGAGTAACAATTTTCCTATATACAAAATATAATGCATCAAAAATCATGAAGCATATTCATCACATTTTAAATGACATTCAAATTGCATATAGCTTGTGATGTCCTTGTCAAAGATATCTCCCTTTTTCAATTTTTTTTCCTTTTCACTTTGTTGACAGAGCAAATAATCATCGCATAATGTTTGGACACATTTCAGAGCGTTCGAAGATATTTTATCGAGCAATTACAAAATGTCGATAGCAGCTGACTATATTTTGTCGAATAAAGTGAATCTTTGGTATTCAACACGAACACTTTTTTATGTGTATATGACAATTGCTAAGGCTACCGGAAATTGCAGTCATATGTTTCGAGACTAATATTTTATCTTCTGTTTAATAAGTGATTCGATTTAATATTAAGACATTTTATTTTTCTCTCTAACCTTCGCTTACCCTACTTTCTTAGCGCACGCGCGTGCGCGTGTCTGCATACCTGTTTATATTATGTGTATTTGTGGCTGTTCATGTGCGTCTGTTTTAAATTCTTACTTATTACAGGATTCGGAAACCAAAAAAATAAAATGGATTACAGAAAACCATAAAGCATGATGTTGACAAATAATGAATATGTAAAAGAAAGTAATGCTAATGAAGCGAAGTTAAGCCAGTCGTTTTTATGGTTATCAAAAGACAACAAGGGAAAGCGTCCGAGATTTTCACAGATATATAATTTTTTTATGTGTGAAAGAAAAACGTTTAAGAACTATGACTGTCGATTTTTGACTAAAGTTGTTTTTTTTTTTTTCTACAAAAGAAAACTATTGCGATGGCTATTTGTCTCTCCGTCCACACTTTTTCAGTTCTCCATCAGACCTTAAAAACTCTTGAGGCTAAAGGGCTGTAAATTGGTAAGTTAATCATCCACTCTCCAATTATCTAACATACTAAATTGCAGCCCTCTACTCTCAGCAGCTTTTATCTTATTTAAAGTTAAATTTATCCATGATCGTGCATCTGACTCCGCTATGGTTGCCAACAACACAGGCCAACACAGGGCAGTGGGTGAAAGTGTCATGGACCGCGGCTGATAGTTTCATGGGCCGTAGCTGAGAGTTTAATACAGCATTGTACGCTGTACAGAAAATTCAGTTTATATTGGTAATTACTCTAACTTTTATTTCTTAGGCTATTCTCCAAGTTCCACCTTTACATCGTTGTACTTCATATCATTTACTATCTGGATCTCTTGGCGTGATGCCCAACCACTAAAACTGCCTCTTTATTTTTTTTTCAAAGTGCCCCAGTGATTGGCTTCAAAGCCTAAATTTTGTAAGTCAGTCAAATTACCCTTTATCATTCCCCCCCCCCCCTCTCTCTCTCTCTCTCTCTCTCTCTCTCTCTCTCTCTCTCGCTTCTCTCTCTGTATATATATATATATATATATATATATATATATATATATATATATATATATATATACAGAGAGAGAGAGAGAAGAAGAGAGAGAGAACTGTTTATAGTGTTACTAAAGATTTATCATTGCTTTTTCGTTGCAGGGGTGATATGCAGACATATGGCAGGCGCGAATTTTGTAATTGACTTAGAAGAGATAGGTACTTATGTCATTTGTGATTTATGTGGTTGACGTAGGAGAGTTAATGACTTATCCTCCCTAATGATAGCTCAAACAATTTGCATTCTTCAAGTGCAAATCAGTTAGTGCCCAGACTGAAATATCCTTTGCATTTATTATATCTTTATTGGTCACCATCTTTGTACTTTTGAGTGACAGGAGCAGAAATGTTCGGATAGTCTGGCTTTAACACACAACCATAATTTGTAAACGAGATATACTTACAATAGTAATGTGTTACTTTGATGTACAAAGTAGTAACAATAATGCCGCAGAAATTCAGTTCTGTCACTGGGTATCGACAGAAGTCTTGATGGATAATTAATGACATTTTCTAAAGACATAAATTGCCAGGCACATTAACTGAGTACATGTCTGTTAGTTGATGGTAGAAATATAGTCAGTGACCGGTTAAAAGCGACTATATTCTTTTGTTGACATTTTTTGCTTATAAGATTAAGAAGTTTGCATTGACAA